>NC_087158.1:26782039-26797039 GCF_035594125.1 Scylla paramamosain | reverse complement strand
GTGTAGGGAAAAATATGACAAGGAAAGTGATGATAATGAAAATGATAAAGAAAACGGATGGTAATAATACTGATAAGAAGGAAAACGTAAAAGAACAGAAGGTAAACGAGGTGAATATGAAGGAAGACGAAGAGGAGGAGGAGGAGGAGGAGGAGGAGGAGGAGGAGGAGACCCATTATCCAGGTTATGAACGTCTTCCTCCTCTTGATTTAACGGTGGACCTTTTATTTTACTAAGACCTTCTCCTCCTCCTCCTCCTCCTCCTCCTCCTCCTCCTCCTCCTCCTCCTCCTCCTCCTCCTCCTCCTCCTCCACCGGTAAATAAGAGGCCAAATGAGGATGTGTAGATGGTAATGGCGTTTTGATGGTTATTTTTGCTGGACTTTTGAGAAATTCTGGTGATTTCTTTAGTTGTGAGAGAAGGGAATGGGAGGAATGGGGGAGGTTAGAGGTGGGTGTTGTTTTAGTGTTCGTTGTGTTGCTGTGTTGTGTTGGTTTGTGTTTAGTGGTTGGTTGGTTTTTCTTTATTTTCTTTCTCTCTTTTCTTTATTTTTTTCTTTCTTTCATTCTTTTTTTTTCAGTGTGACTTTCTTTCCTTCGGTCACTCCATCTCTCTCTTCTTTCCCAACACCATATTATTTTTTTCTCTTTCTTCTATTCGTTTCATCGGTCTCTCTCTCTCCCTCTCCTCGTCACATACGTTACCCCTCTTCCTCCACTCTCCCTCCATTCATCCACCTATTCACTGCCATCCATCTCCATCTTCCCCTCTCGTTCTCTCTCCATAAACAAGGAACCTATCATCATGCCCTGTTCTTGCGCCTCCTCAGCCTCCCTCCCTCCATTATCCGCCAGACCCGCCATCCGTCTCTCTCGCCAGTGTTCTTTGTCAGCCCAACGACACATGGGGCGCGATCAGGGCGTCGAGGCGGGCGTCGTCCAGGCACCTGATTCCTGCGTGAGATTAATAGGAATACATAGTGAGAGTTAACGTCTGGAGAGTGTCAGTATAGGAGGGAGGGATGTGGGTTATATTAAAGAGTACCTTCCAGTGGACTTTTATGATGTTACTGGTGGGATACATGTGGAGGAAGGCGAGTGGAATGCATTAGGGAAGTGGTGAGTTCAAAATTGAAGTGGTTTTGGTCACGTGGTAAGGAGAGAGGACCAGGAACAGATTAAAGGAGCCTGAAGGAAACTTGCTGAGGGAAGAAGATCGAGGGGAAGACGGAGAGTGAGATAGAGGGATGGAATTGCGTTGATTGATTTCTCTCCATGATTTGTACAGAGCGTAGGTGACCGTGACTCTGAAGGATTTCTTGAGAACGGCGAGGACGAGGAAGAGAAGGAGGAGAAGAAGAAGGAGGGAGAAAAAATACAGAGGAAGGATAAGCAATAGCAGATCTGTCTGTCCTTACGAGACTTTGTGATATAGTACTCAATCTATTACAAAGTGAGAGACAGGATCACAAAGACGATGAGTGGAGGAAAAGATGAAGATTTAAGCAATACCTACAGAAGCAAGATAAGAAGATAAGAACATAAAAGAAGCTGCAGAACGCCATCAGGACTACATCTACTACAAAGTGAGATACGGGGTCATAAAGACGAGGAGTGGAGGAAAAGACGAAGATTTAAGCATTACCTACAGGAGCATAAGGGAAGCTGCAGGACGCCATCAGGCCCACATGCGGCAGTCCCGCACATGCACATGCACACTGCACATGCGGCAGTGTGTAAAACATAATAAGTACACACTCATCGCCCACCAATCATCCCTACCTATAAATTTATCTAATCTTCTCTTAAAGCTCCCTATTGACTGGGCACTAACAATGTGATTACAGAGTCTAGTGGCGGGTCAATATGGAGCTTGAAAAGAAGATTAGGTAAATTTATGGATAGGGATGAATGGTGGGTATAGTGTGTGTGTGTGTGTGTGTGTGTGTGTGTGTGTGTGTGTGTGTGTGTGTGTGTGTGTGTGTGTGTGTGTGTGTGTGTGTTTGTGTGTTTGTACAGGGACTGCCACGTGTAGGCCTGCTGGTTTCTTGAGTTTTTCCTTAGGTTTTATTTTTTTTTTTATTGATTTACTATAAGCTTAAAGCTACATTTTTTTTTTTTTTCGTTTTTAAGAAGCCAACACATATAAAAGAAAAAAATGTATATAAAAAAATAATCACCACTTGCATTCACTGTGCCAAATATTGAAGTAAATAGTGCTTTTATTTCTCACAAACAGACTGGTTAGGGCCAACAGGTCTGCTACTGTTTACCCTTTCTTTATCATCATTTTCTCCTTTCTACCATGCATAATAACCGGCGTGGCGCGGACGAGGAAGTGGAAGCACGAGAAGAGAGAACAGCATTACCCACCTAAGAGTGTGTGACGCCAAAGAGTGTATGTGACGCTACGCCCCTCCCCTCTGCCCCCTTTCCAGGCTCACGCACGCCACTCTGACGGATGTGGCGGATGTGCTCACTCACCCCGCTGCCCTTGGACCATTATTCTGTGTGTGTGTGTGTGTGTGTGTGTGTGTAGTAGATGGAGTTCACTTCCCCAGAAACTAACTGTCCGTTCGAGCGAGGAAATGGAGATGAAGACAGACGGTACGGAGGGAAATCGGGAGCCATCGAGGGACAGTGCGGGGGAGAGAGAGAGAGAGAGAGAGAGAGAGAGAGAGAGAGAGAGGCACGACTCGAGTTGAAGTTTTGATACTATAGTAAACAAAATATAGAGAAAATGTCACACGAAAATGCAACGAAGACAACAACAGTAACTCGAGACGAAGAATGAAGAACTAAACTAAGAAAAAAAAATAATGATGATGCTCTAGAGAAAATATAGCACCTAAAAAGAAAGTAATAAGAACAAACAATAAAAGAAAAATAATATACACCATTAGATCCATTCAGAGAGAGAGAGAGAGAGAGAGAGAGAGAGAGAGAGAGAGAGAGAGAGAGAGAGTAGGGGGGTTGGCATGGCTGCAGAACACCAGTCATCATCGGGATACATGCAGGTTACAAGTTCCCTCTCATCTCCTCTATCACTCAAACACACTCCACCTTCTGCCGAGCCAAACTGCAAGTGGGGCAGTAGTAGGGAGTGTGCGTGTCTTTAGGGAGAGGGCGCGGGGGGGGGGGAAGGGAAGAGGTTTGGGTGTACGTGAAGGAGAGGAGTGAGGGAGAATGGGAGGGAGTATTGTGTGACTTGAGGGAGATTAGTTGAGGGAGATGGTTGAAAAAAAATGTCCGGAAGAAGAAGAGATTGATGGAGTATTCATTTCCGAGGGTCTTGATCTGAATCTGGTACATTGCTTCATCAATAATTGTAGGTCAGTTATTATCGTTTGATGGGTAGGTAGATAGATCGATAGATTGATAGATAGAGAGACATGTAGGTCGATATATTTAGCCTGCTGATGGATGGATGGATCGATGGATGGACGAGTAGGTGAATAAACAGACAGCTAGAGAGATGAATAGATAAACAGAAAGGTAGATGAATATAAGAAGAAAAAGAAAGATTAAGAAAAAAAATAAGAAAAGAATACACTAACACCAACTGTAACAAAACTAACAGTGAAAAAAACAAAAACAACAATACAACAAACAAGCCTAAACTTACAAAGAAAAGTAACAAAACGAGACACGAAACAAAACAAAAAAAATACAAAACACAAACAGAAAAACAAAGAGAAACAAAACCCAAACGCTCATCCCAACCCAGTCCAGCCCAGCCCAGGCCAGGTTTCCTTACATAGGCAGCGTCCGGCGGCAGGTAGGCAGGAAGGGTCAACAGGTAACCAACAAGAGCACCCCTCGGGCAGGTCTTCTCTCCTTTTGACGTGCTCACCCACACACCGCTTACATATTCCATTATCCTTTGTGGGGCGACGAGGGGGAATGAAGCTGTCCTGTAAATGATGACCACTTAGAGAGAGAGAGAGAGAGAGAGAGAGAGAGAGAGAGAGAGAGAGAGAGAGAGAGAGAGAGAGAGAGAGAGAGAGAGAGAGAGAGAGAGAGAGAGAGAGAGAGAGAGAGAGAGAGAGAGGACACTTACAGTAGCAATAGATGGTAAAGAATGATGATGAAAAGAGGAAATGATATAAACAGAAGAAAAAAAGAAGAGGGACAGTTAAAGGAAGACAGGAAGGAAAGAAATAAACATATGCAAAGAGACTGGAAGAAAATAGCTAAGAACAAGAAACAATAAAGAAATAAGAGAACAGAATTGAAAGAGGTTTTTAAGAACAAGAAGCAGCAGAGAAGGAAAAGCTAAGTGCTGGGACATTATTCTGAAACACTTCGCTGCCACACCTCCACTCCTTTCAAAAGGCTCTAGTTGAAGTGACGTGGATTTTAAGGATGATTTTTATGGTTCTAAAGAGAGATTAACAAGATCTCTACATTTCTAACAGCAGAAACACGCTTGAGAACCCGGCTAATCATCTCTGTGGCCTTTGAATTTAGCAGTGGAGAGAGAGAGAGAGAGAGAGAGAGAGAGAGAGAGAGAGAGAGAGAGAGAGAGAGAGAGAGAGAGAGAGAGAGAGCAAAGCGTTTAAATGCGTTAAGGCAACGTGCAGCTGGAAGGAACAACAACAGAGGGAGGAATGACCTGCTTATCACTCAGCCCCGCCTCCCCCCGCTCCCCTCACAGCTTGGGCAGGGGGACACTCTTCACGGGGCGTAAGCTGGCTGTTCTGTGCTTGGTCCCTTGAGCGTAGCGCCATAAAGGAAGGACTATCTTAAGCCCACACCTCCACCACCACCACTACCACCACCACCACCACTGCTTTTAAACCCCCGCCCTCCTCCTCTTCTTCCATTCGCTTTTCATCCCCTTCCTTCTCCTTTCTTTTATCTCGCCTTTTATCCTCCTCTCTCTTTCTTCCTTTTATCATCTTTTATCCCTTTCCTTCAATTCTTTGTTCTTTTTTTCTCTTCTCTCTTTTCGCTTTTAGTTTTTCTCCTTTTCTATTAAGTTCTATCTTTCTCTTCGCCTTTTTTTTTTTTTGTCTTGTATTCTATTTTTTTCTTTGCTTTTTGTTCTATTTTTCTTCCTCTCTTCGCTCCTTTTTTTTTTTTTTGCGTTTTATCCTTTCTTTTTCCTTTCACTTTTTTATCCCATTCCTTTTTTTCCTCCTTTTTGTCTTCCATTCCCTGTCTTTTCTTCTTCCTTACATCTTCTCTTCGTCTTTTTTTCCGTTTTTTTTTTTTGTTTTTTCTTCTATTTGTCTTTTGTTCCCTCCTTTTTTTTGTCTTTTGTCCTTATTTTGTTATTTTATTTCCCTCTTTTCTCCACTTTTTTCCTTTTTTCTTTTTTTATTCTCTTATTTTCCACTTTTTTCTTTTATTCCACTATTTATTTTATTCCTCCTCTTTCTTTCTTCCTTTTTTTTACCTCTTCTTTCAACCTCTCTCTCTCTCTCTCTCTCTCTCTCTCTCTCTCTCTCTCTCTCTCTCTCTCTCTCTCTCTCTCTCTCTCTCTCTCTCTCTCTCTCTCTCTCTCTCTCTCTCTCTCTCTCTCTCTCTCTCTCTCTCTCTCTCTCTCTCTCTCTCTCTCTCTCTCTCTCCTTTTATCGTGTTTTCTGGAGGTTTTCTTACAAGCCTCGTCTCTTTTCTTTTAGCATTCTTATCCTCCTCCTCCTCCTCCTCCTCCTCCTCCTCCTCCTCCTCCTCCTCCTCGCTTTCACATTTTTATCCCTCTCGTTGTCTGTGTGTGTTCTTGCAAGCGTCGCCTCTACTTAGCATCGCCTTCAGATAATATGTATCTCCTCCTCCTCCTCCTCCTCCTCTTTTCCCTCCTCTTCTTCCTCTTCCTCCTCCTCCTCCTCCTCCATTCAGTCTTTTTTTCTCTTATTATTATGCTGCGGTTAGTCCTTTCTTTGTATTTCTTAGTGTTCCTCCTCTTTCCTCTCCTCCTCCTCCAGCAGAGACACAGGTGCTTCTCTCGCCATGATACGAGTATTTCAGAATCCCTCACCTTCCCGCCAATATCTCTAAGCCACCTTCGCTCTTCCGTTCCTTTCCTCAAGAGAGCGGGAAGCAGCCAGGCGTGGGCCGCGCGTCTGCATGCTGTGGGGCAGGAAGTGAAGCAGGAGCAGCAGCTGATGGTGGGAGAATATTGTGGGCGTTTGTGAGGAGAGAAGGAGAAAGAAAAGAAAAAAAACTGCCATTGGAAGTGTTTTGATTCGTTCTAATGTTTTTTTTTTATCATTATTGTTATTATTCTCTGTTTTTTGTTCTGTTTCAATTTATATCGAGTTTTTTCGTGTCTGTGTGTGAGAGAGAGTTATTGTTACGAGTACACTATTGTCACCAGATATCAGTACATGTTTTTTTTTCTCTTCTCATGTTCCAATCACATCTAACCTGTCCTTCCTTCTCTTCACAGGTAAGCCTCCCTCGCGCCACCCCATCTGTCAGGCTGATGAAACCCACTCCCTGTTGTCATCCGTTCCGTAAGTGCTGTTTTTTTTTTTTTTGGCGCCTCGCTACATTACGGATAGAAATATATTATCCTGTGAGGTTATTTCAATTATCTCCAGAAAGAAATTCGTTATAAAAAAAAGAAGATGGTTCTTGTACGTGTTTTCAGCGCTGATTTGTGATTTGCGAGATATTTAAAGCCGTTTAGTGTTAAGAGTGTGAATGGTGTGTGTGTGTGTGTGTGTGTGTGTGTGTGTGTGTGTGTGTGTGTGTGTGTGTGTGTGTGATGGTTTGTCTAGGCCACCCCGTGTAGAAATGCCGGCTTGGTAGATGGATGGATAGATAAACAGACCCCGTTACTACCAGACTGCCTTAGTGAGTGGTGTGGGGCCGCCGTGCTGATGCGCCAAGAGTATTTACATTTTTTATCAGAGTTTTGGATTATGAAATGACGATGAATGGACGTCATGAAGATCAATCGGACCTGAAATGAAATGACGTTAGGTATAATTATAATTCCATTTTGGTTCTCCTTTCAATGGACGGCGCTTGGCAACTAAAAAGCAGCTGTGTTGATCTGTGTTGCTGACCAGTGCCACCATCATCATCACCATCATCATTATCATTACCACCACCACCACGACCATGACCACCACCACCACCACCATCATGACAACCACCACCACCACCACCACTACCACCACCTCTGCCTGCGTGTGTGTGTGTGTGTGTGTGTGTGTGTGTGTGTGTGTGTGTGTGTGTATAGCGAAGGGCGGGCCGGCGAGGGTGTCGACGTGGATACTCACGGATAAATCCATTGGGCGGCCACTCGACCTGACGCTGCAGCTTATTGGCCGGAAAAGTGGATTTATGGAGTGGTGTTATTGCTGTGTGTGTGTGTGTGTGTGTGTGTGTGTGTGTGTGTGTGTGTGTGTGTGGAGGAGGAGAGGGCGAAGGTAGAGAGAGAGAGAGAGAGAGAGAGAGAGAGAAAGAAAGAGAGAGAGAGAGAGAGAGAGAGAGAGACAGACAGACAGACAGACAGACAGACAGACAGACAGAAAGAGACAGCACACAGCATCACACCACACCACATTCAGTCCTTTTTAAACACAACACCCATCACCTCTTCTCCTGACGTACGACACAGCACACTCAGAATCATCTTTTCCCACTTTTCCTCACCAACTGCCCACTCTCCCCTCCCTCCCTCCCCCCAGGAAAGAATCGGTGCCCTGCCAATTACTCAGGAAGTCCCACCTCACAGCCCCAACGCCGCCCTGACACGTCCCAATTGTCGCCTTCAGGAGTCACATCGATTCATCATTCGTAATTGGCCGAGGCAGAGAGAGAGAGAGAGAGAGAGAGAGAGAGAGAGAGAGAGAGAGAGAGAGAGAGAGAGAGAGAGAGAGAGAGAGAGAGAGAGAGAGAGAGAGAGAAGAAGAAGAAGAAGAAGATGACGAAGAAGATGGGAAGACAGATAGAAGAGAATGTAAGACGGAAAGAAGAGAAGGAAAAGGTGCAAACAAGGACGAGGAAGAACAGAAGGAAGTAGGAAGGGGAATAGAAGGAGAACAGTGGAAAGGAGAAAGAGAAGATAGAATGGGAGAAGGGAAGGAAAGGAGAGGTCAACATTTTCCGCCCCAGAAATACTAAGACCATTGTTCTGTTCAGTAATAAATGCAGTCTTGAATAAAAAGAGATACATACACAAAGCTCACAAGGATTAGAGAGAGAGAGAGAGAGAGAGAGAGAGAGAGAGAGAGAGAGAGAGAGAGAGAGAGAGAGAGAGAGAGAGAGAGAGAGAGAGAGAGGGTGCGCCATAAATATTGTTTTGAGAGGAAGAAAAATAAGGACACGCTAGAAAGACTCCAACAGATCGTGAAATTTAATTCGGTGTTCGCTGTTAACCTTTATTATCACGACTGGTGTGTGTGTGTGTGTGTGTGTGTGTGTGTGTGTGTGTGTGTGAGGGCTGCTGCTGTTGTTGTTGCTGTTGTTGTTGTTGTTGTTGTTGTTGTTGTTGTTATGGTACTGACTTCATCAATAGTAACAACAGGAGGTTATTGTTATAGTTGTAGCAGTAGTAGTAGTAATAGTTGTTGTTGTTTTTGTTGCTGTTGTTATTGTTGTTGCAGTAATAGTAGTAGTAGTAGTAACAGGCATCATAATAATAGTTTTATATACAGTTCCGTACATATGTAGTTGCTGATCTAGTTTACCTCCCGCGAAACCTTTTAAAGAAACAAAAGTGCGTTCAACAAAAGATCCAAGGAAAGGTCTCTCTCTAGTCTTGTACTGCGGCGCGTCGTGGCCTGAGTCCCGGGAGCGCTGGAATAAGTAAGACAAGTAGAGACGTCCTGGAGAATAGAAGAGTGTTGTGTCTCGGGTCTCTTGAAGCCAGCGGAGACGAAGGGCCTGGGTGACTTGGGGAAATAGAGGGGGAAATTGAGAATTGTTGTGTGGCGGGTCGGGGCGGGAATGGAGTGCCTCGCTGCCTAATGTTCGGACATCCCTCTGTGGCGGCAGTGATTAGTCGCTTTGTTTGGCCCGGTTTTTTTTTTTTTTTTTTTTTTTTCGTCACTAGTTTGTGGGCGTATTGATCAGTGTGTGTGTGTGTTTGTGTGCGTGTCTGTCTCTGGTTTTGCTATTCTGTCTCTCTGGTTTGTCTGTCTGTCTGTAGTTTTGTCTGTCTGTCTGTAGGTTTGGTATTCTGTTTGGCATGAGTGTGTTTGTTGATGAGCACGTTTTCTGTTTGATGTTTTCCTTTTTTTTCCATGTTTGTTTATATTTCGGTTTGTTGCTCTAATTTCCAGTTTTGTTTTTGTCTATATGCTCCGTGATCTGTCTTTTTTCCTTGTCAACTTGTCTCACTGTTTGTATCTATCTTTCTGTCTATCTGTCTTGTTTTTTCCCCCTTTCTTTTAAACCCATAATGTCATCATATCCTCTTGTTTTGCTTGGTTGTATATTTCATTGCTGATCTTTCTATTTCCTTTATTTCCTTGTTCGTAAAACTCGCATCCTTATTTGAAATGTAGGTATTTTTTTTTTTTTTAAGATTTACTCCTCATCTTGTTGTGGAGCTTAAGTCTGTATCTGTTGTGTTTCTTTGGTCCCTCGTTTGTCTTTGTATTTCTGTTTTTTTTTTTTTTTTGTGTCATGCAGCCACATCTATAAATATGTATGTCTTGTATGCTTTGTGTATCCTTATTTATGTCCGTTTTCTGTCTCTTTCTTAGTGAGCCTGTCTATCCTTATTGTCTGCCTGTCTGTCGTTCTAATTGTCTATCATATTCTCTGTCAGCTCGTCTGTGTCTACGGTTCAGTCTCTCTCTCTCTCTCTCTCTCTCTCTCTCTCTCTCTCTCTCTCTCTCTCTCTCTCTCTCTCTCTCTCTCTCTCTCTCTCTCTCTCTCTCTCTCTCTCTCTCTCTCTCTCTCTCTCTCTCTCTCTCTCTCTCTCTCTCTTGCTCCCAGCCTCCATTCCTCCCTCACCTCACCATAACACAACACAACGCAACACAATACAACACCACACACAGTCCCATCAGCCTTGGTAATGTCAGTCATTAGCCACACGACTATCTCCACCACTAACCTTCCCACTCACTGAATGCGCGTGTGTGTGGCCTTTCCTCTTTTATATTTCGAAACCCAGGTGAGCCTCCGCCTTAGTTCGTCCTGTCGTGTGTTTTCTTTCCTTCACCGAGTCTCTCTCTGGGTTGGCTCATTTGGTCAGACCTCAAGGGCTCACCTCCCTCCCCTTCTTGTCTTGTTGATGGGCTCTTATTGGCCTTGTCTGTCCTGCCCCAGCTGAGGAATGTTGATTACTGGGCGATCTGGATGGTTGTAGGAGTGGTGGTGGTGGTGGTGGTGGTGCTAGCTGGGAAGGGTGGAAGGAAGGAAATGTTTTGTGTTTTTGCTTTTTTATCCCTTGTTTTCTGGGTCGTAACTTTTTTTTTAGGTCACTCCTCTATTGGGTTCCTTGTTATTGGTATCGGTGGTGGTGGTGGTGGTGGTGGTGGTGGTGGTGGTGGTGGTGTTAATTGCGTGTCAAAAAGGTGTTGCTAACTAATAGTAACGGATAGGACATTTAATTAACTGGGATGATGATGATATTCCGTCATGGAGTTTGTTAATACGCGTGAACACACACACACACACACACACACACACACACACACACACACACACACACACACACACACACACAGAGAGAGAGAGAGAGAGAGAGAGAGAGAGAGAGAGAGAGAGAGAGAGAGAGAGAGAGAGAGAGAGAGAGAGAGAGAGAGAGAGAGAGAGATGGAAGAGGTACCTACATCAATTAACAAACACTGAAGCACATCAATGCATCATGGCGGCACAGCACACTGATATCTGACAAACAATTGATGGCCGGGAGGGGAGCGAACCACCACCACCACCACCACCTCCACCACCAGCCAGCCAGCCAGACAGACAAACAGAAGGCGGCGGGGACAGGCGAGGCAAGGCGTGGTGGCATGGCGTGGCGCTGTCCTTCCACGCGGCGCCATATATCACATTAACCTAAACACCAGCGTCAACTTGAATTAATTAAAGTGGCTGCGCGACCCCACCGCTTCTTAATGGAACTTGAGAGCTTAATTCATCTTCGTCCCCGACACACCAACACCGAAGCTCCGAACCCAGCCATCCGAGACCCCGAGCTGGCTGACTGGCTTGCCTAGCTGGGGGCTCACGACACACACACACACACACACACACACACACACTGACACATTCTCCTTTTTTTATACTGGACCCCAATCGCTTTGTCCTTCAGTCGTAGTTTTCTCTCTCTCTCTCTCTCTCTCTCTCTCTCTCTCTCTCTCTCTCTCTCTCTCTCTCTCTCTCTCTCTCTCTCTCTCTCTCTCTCTCTCTCTCTCTCTCTCTCTCTCTCTCTCTCTCTCTCTCTCCTCTTCCACCACCATCACCACCAACCACCACTACCACTACCACCACCACCACCACTACCACTACCACTACCACCACCACCACCACCACATCTCCCTAATCCAACCAGCCAGCATTGACAACACAGGATAAAATAGTTACACTGGCCAAGGCTCAGAATGTTTAACCTCTGTTTCTACTCTTGCTCCTGTTTCGCTTGTTGCTTCTCCTTTGCTTCGTCCTCGTCATCCTTCTTGTCCTACTTCTCTCCCTCTTCTCTTTCTCTTCTTCTATTCTTCTTCTGTGTCTCATCATTCGTGTTTACCTCTTCGCTTTTGTTTTCGTTATTGTCCTCGTCTTCCTCATCTTTCTGGTCCTTCTTTTAATTCTCCTCCTCTTCCTCCTCGTCTTCTTTCTGTCCTCGTGCAGACTTCTCTTCCTCTTCATGTTTTCTTTTTTTTTCTTCTTTTTTTTTTGTCTACGTCCTCATCTTCCATTTATGTTCTCCATCTTTTCTTGTTCCCGCTATTTCTGATCCTCTTACTTCGTCTCCTTCCCTGCATTTCTTTACGCACTTATACTTCTCTCTTCCTGTCTCTGTTTCTCTTTCTCTTCCTTATTTACGTCTTCCTCTTCACTCCCATTTGTACGCCTTTCATTTATCTTCCATTGCTTTTTTCTTATCTACACCATCTCCTCCTCTTCCTCCTGTTCCTCTTCCGACTCCTTCCCTCCTTCCCTTCCCATCCTAAACACAGCCTATCTCCGCTAACCACACTTATCAGTCCCGCCACTACACAGTTATCCGGCCCTAACTATCCCCTCTGGCCCCCTAATGACCGCTGCCGCCCCTCCTCAAGGCCCTCGCAGAAAGGGCTCCGATCTGATCCATTCTGGGCCTCGGAAGTAGAGTGAAAGAGCCGCGTGAGGAGGGCGAGGGGATGAGAACAGTGAGGAGCGGACGGTAGGGGCAGGAAGGGAGGGTTTTGCGTATAGTTTGAGTTACAGGTGGAGGTTTGTACGAGAAGAAGAAGAAGAAGATGCAGAAGAATCGCCAAGAACAGAGAACTAGGGATCTTGCTGCAGCAGAAGAACAAGAAAAGAATAAGAAGAACAAGGGAAGAAGGACAGAGAGAAAGGTGAAGGTGGAGAATAAGAAGAAGGAGGGTAAGAAGAAGAGGAAGAGGGGGAAGAAGGATGGGAGGTATGGAGGGAAGGGGAAAAAGATGGGAGGTATGGGAGATGGAATAAGAAGATCAAGAAGGACAAGGAGAAAGGTGAAGGGGGTGGGAGAATAAGGAATAAGGGGGAAAGAGGAAAGAAGAAGAGGGACTGGGGAGAAGAAGAAGAAGAAGAAGAAAAAGAAAAAGAAAAAGGGGGAGGGGGAGGTATAGGGGGAGGACTCATTATCCGGTCGCTATATTTTGTCCCGCGAGGGTCTCACATAACTCCAGCTTGACTCCTAGCGGTGAGGTTTATGTTGACTTGCCAGGATGTTTACCTTCTGGCGGGGTATTGGTGCAGGGGGAGGGGGAGGGAGGGAGGGAGGGAGGGAAGGGGAGGGGAGGGGAGGGAGGGAGGTAGAGATAGATTTGCTAGGAGAGGAAAAGCCATCATGTGCTTTCTTTCGTTTTGTTTAGTTTCTCCTCTCTTCGCCTCGTCCAGTCCTCCCTTCTGTTCTTTTTTCTTTCCTTTTTTCTTATTCTTATTCTTATTTTTACTATCTTTTTCCTCATTCTCCTCTCCTCTTCTCCTCTTCTTCAATTCCTCTTGTCTGCTTTTACTGTTTTGCTCATTCGCTATCCTCACTTTATTTTCATTTTTTTTGTTGTAATATTCTGTTCTTCCCTTCCTTGTCTAATTCTTTCTTCACATATCTACTTGCCTTTGTAATCTTATTTATTGATATTACGTGATTTATTTCAAAAAATGCCAAAGAACCAGGGGGAAAACTCTACGGTGCTTTTAAATCACGTTTTATTTACCATGCCTTTCCCTTCCGCTGGATATTCCTCTATTATCATTTTATTGCCCTATTTCCTCCTCCTGCTCCATGTCCTTTCTCTTCCTTTTGTTCTTTCCTCCTTTTTATCTTTATTTTGACCCATTCACGCGTTTACATTTATTTTTTCTTTCGTTTCCCCTTTCAATGACGTTTTCGTTTTCCCTTCATTTGCCTCTCGACATTATTCTATTTACTCTCTCTCTCTCTCTCTCTCTCTCTCTCTCTCTCTCTCTCTCTCTCTCTCTCTCTCTCTCTCTCTCTCTCTCTTTGTTTTGTTTTTATGCTTCTCGAATTCTTAGTCTGATATTAAATTCTGGTTAACCAATTTTCGCCTTGGACTTTTTCTCGTCTTTTCTTTCCATCTTCTGTACCTCTCGACTAAAGCATTATTATTTTATTTTATTTTTATTTTTATGTTCTCTCTCTCTCTCTCTCTCTCTCTCTCTCTCTCTCTCTCTCTCTCTCTCTCTCTCTCTCTCTCTCTCTCTCTCTCTCTCTCTCTCTCTCTCTCTTAAAGTTTTACTCCTTGCAACATTTCTGCTTTTTAAATTTTTCTCCTTTTTTCCTTCTCATTTTTTTTTTTTTTGTCATTTCACTTGATTGTTCTTTTATTGCACTGTTTCCTCTTTATTATTGTGATTTATTTTTTTTCCCTTCCTTTCTTTCATTCATATTTTTTTATCTATTTGCCACATTCATTCATTTATTTTATTCTTCCCTCATCATCATTTATTCTCTTTTTATATGTTTTAATTTCTCCCTTATCAGTTACACATTCATTTATATATTTTTCCGTTTTTTTTTTTTCCCCATACCATCATTTACTCAGTTACATCTCTCTCTCTCTCTCTCTCTCTCTCTCTCTCTCTCTCTCTCTCTCTCTCTCTCTCTCTCTCTCTCTCTCTCTCTCTCTCTCTCTCTCTCTCTCTCTCTCTCTCTCTCTCTTGCCGTCCTTTCTTTTCCAATTACCTTTTTAACATTATTATTTTCCCTATTCCACTTGACTCCCTCCACCATGTTTCCTCACTTTTCTCTTTCTTCCATTTAAAATTTTCCCTGCCTGACACATTCATGCTTTTAGAGATTTTTTCTTTCTTCTTTTTCCCTTTCCCCTTCTTGCCTTTTACTTTCCATTTCGATGTTACTGTTTTTATTGTTCTGTTTATTCTTCCTCCACGAACATTTTCTCCTTTTCCCTTCCCTTGCTTTAACATTTTTTTTGTCCCCTAGTTGTCCTCTTCATGATTTCACGTTTATTTTGCTCCTTTCTTTCCATCTTTTCCTTTGAAGTTTTCTGTGTTTATCGCTTTTTTTTCATTTATCTTCTTTTTTCTTTTTTTTAATCTTCAGTATTCACTATATACAGTTAATTAATCTTTTTTTTCATTATTTTTGTCCCTCCAGTTTTATTTATTTTTTTTTTATTCAGACGCTTTATTTTACTTTATTATTCTATATTCCCAATTTAGTTTTATATTCATTCCCCCCTTTTTTCGTTCATCTTGCTTTCCTTGTTTTATCGCCAACATTTATTCTTTTTTTTTTCTCTCCTCCCATCCCTTTCCTACCATTTATTTATTAACACTTTATTTATTTATTTTTTTATCATGGTATATATATCCCGACTATTATTATTATGCATATTCTTTTTCTTTT
>NC_087158.1:26772039-26779539 GCF_035594125.1 Scylla paramamosain | reverse complement strand
TGGCATGAGAAGACAACGAGAATGCAAACGTGCAAAAAACATGAATTGGGGAAGAAATGGAACGAAATGAAGAAAAAAAGGTGAAAGTTTTATATAGAAATAAAATGATTAAGTTGAGTCTTGCATACTGAGTTAGTAATAGAAAGAAAGAAAAGGTTTAATTTAATATACAGAGGGAGGACAACACAAATTTATTTTTGCCATGCATATGTACTTTACTAAAGACACGCATTCATCTAACCTAAATTAACCTAACCTATGTGTATGTATTTCAATCTCCATCAAACACACACACACACACACACACAGTCCAGATGTTCTACCCCCTTCATCCCCTCCCTACCCTCGTCGCCTCCCTCCCTCTCCTCTCCACGGTTTACATATTCTGAGATTGAATTTTTTCCTGTAAGGGGGGACTGCGGCAAGATTAATTCCCCGCGTTAGAGTGAGCGTTGTGAGGCCGCGACCTGAGGAGTGATAGATGAAGCAAGTTGAATAGAGCCAGTTGGTACACGACCCTCGCACCCTTACTTTCTCACTCCCTCCCTCTCTCTCTCTCTCTCTCCTTCCCTCCATTCGTCCATTCCATCCTCCATTCGTCCTTCCGTCCTTCCATCCTTTCTCGTTCTTCTGTTTCTACGATTTCTTTCTTTTTTTCCTGTTTTTTTTTAATGATCTTCTTTTAATTTTTGTTGATCTCCTCCTTTTCTCCCTTTTTCTTTTTTATGGTGTCCTTTCCTTGTATTTATCTCCATGTCTTCCTCTCCACCTCCTTCTTCGTCTTTTCTCTCTTTTCTCCTCCTCCTGTTCCTCCTCCTCTCCTCTCCTCCTCCTTCTCCTCCTTCCGCTAAGACCATTGTGTTCCTTCTCCTATTCTTCCCTACTGCTTCCTATAACTCTTTCTTCCATCATCCTCCATCTTCATCCTCAAACTCCCTCCTCCTCCTCCTCCCGTGCATCTCTGCCTCACGTCCCTACCCTGACTCGCCCACGCACAGCCCCTGCCAAGTACAATACCGCAATTCTTACCCTTTTTTTCCCTGCATGAACTTCCATTTCTCTCCTTTTACCATCCATCTACTGTCCATCTACATCTTCCCACCTGTACTTACTCTCTTACTCTCTCCCTCTTGCACTGTGAAGCTAGACAAATGTAATCAATGTAATAGCAAAGCCCTTCATATTGTAACATCTACATTTTGCTTTTGTTTGTACTCGTATGTGTTTATAAGACCGAAAATATGTCCCTCGTTATATTTTTTTGCATATTCTTATTCTTCAATGTCCATAGGAAGTTTCGGCTTACTGGGTCGGACAAATAACTACATTTACGTTATAATGTTTATGTATATTGTACTTTATGGCCAAGTAATAATATCAATAAAAAAAAAAAGTAAAAATTTGATCCTCCCTTCATATCTTCTTACCTTACGCTTCTCACTCCCCTTCCTTGCTCTCCTTCCCTAAGCTCTCCTCTCGCTCCCATTTCCCCTCATCTTGCCTCACCTGCCCCTCCCGCCATCTCCCTCTCCCTCCTCTTACTCCCCACCCCCCGCCTCTCCTGCCACTCAACGGTTATTGATGAGCGTTTTCATGAATATTTCTCCCAATTATCTCTTCTTTTCTCCTCCTTTCTTTTTTTCCCCTCCTTCTTTCGTGCCTCATTTTTTTTACCCCACCGTAAGGCTCAGGTCACGTGCTGCCTTGTCTGATGTGCTGGTGTGGCTCGTTACTATTATTATTATTATCATTTTTTTTTTTTTTTTTACTTACTTTTTTTTATTTTCAGTGTTTTGTTTGTCTCTTGATGTGGTGTGGACGCTTTCTCATCTTGTTTGCCTTGTTTCTTTCACTGTTTTTTTTTTTTTATGTAGGTTTGTGAATCTTAGGTTTTATGTATTTTTTTTATGTTGTTTTCAGTGTTATTTTTCGTTAACATTCAGGAAAGGTGATGAAAATATTATCGAGGCGAGTGAATTCTGAATCTACTTCAATTGTTTATATAGTTTTCAATGTTAGTTTTCGTTAATATTAAGTAAAGGTCATGGAAGTTATTCTATATTTATTTTGCATAGTTTTCGTTAAATCGTCACCAGCTTTCGTTATTACCTTACATAGATGCTTAAGTTTTCAATAATCATCCTTCTTTTAATTTTTTTTTCCAGCTTTACTTTTTCGTTAATATTAAGTAAAAGGTGTTAAAAAAAAAGTTATCGTGTATTCCTGTTTATTTTCCGCTACATTTGTTGGAGAAGCGTAAGGCTTAAGATACACGTTTTTCTAGGTACACGTTTTTTAAGATACACGTTTTTCACTTTTCTCTTCCTATTGTTCATGTCAGTCTTCCATCAAACTTCCCGAACTAGATAAAAAGAAAATAATCCGAAAAGTCGCCGCTGTGATTTTATGTATAGATCTGAACCCGTTTGCATTTTTTTAATATTTTAAGTCCGGAACTGCTGCCGATATTTGAAATGGAAACATGTCAAGCTATGCAAGTTATATTTTTATTTATTTATTCTTATTTTTTTATTTCATTTTTTTTTCTTATTTTTCAGGTCATGTATAGAATTTTGTTTAAGTTTGCCTTCACACACACACACACACACACACACACACACACACACACACACACACACACACACACACACACACACACACACACACACACACACACACACACACACACACACACACACACACACACACACACACACACACACACACACACACTCCTCACCTTAATGACCTCCTCTTTTCCTTACCTGTCGATTATGCCGCCAAACTACAAAATTACTATTGTTATGTGCAGGTGAAGTGTGTGTGTGCTGTAGAGAGAGAGAGAGAGAGAGAGAGAGAGAGAGAGAGAGAGAGAGAGAGAGAGAGAGAGAGAGAGAGAGAGAGAGAGAGAGAGATATGGTAAGGAACGGAGAAAACAGGTTGGATAGCAAAAGAAAGATCAAGGAAGGGAGAGAAAGGAGAGGAAAAGTAAACAAATGGAGGGTAAGGGAGAGAAGAATGGTGGAGTAAAAGAGAGAGAGAGAGAGAGAGAGAGAGAGAAAGCCATGGTAAATTGGCAAAAAAAAAAAAAAGGAAGAGGGAGACAAGAGGAAGGAAGAGAATGCAGGAGGAAAGGAACAGAGGGAAGAGAAAGATGGGAAGGGCATGGGTGAGAGGCTCGTGGGAAAGGGGAAGGGTCACTGTGGTCGTGGAACAGCAAGTGGAAACAGAGAAAAGCGAGGTTATTTGGAAACTTCTCTATTTTGTGTCCAAGTCAAGGGGAGAATTCAGAGACCTCAAAAGTGCGGTGCCGCGGAAATACGTAGGAAGGTTTGTTAGTAGTGCGTATGTATGTTGTGTTTTACTTCATATATTTCAGTCTTTTTCTTTCTTTCTTTTTTTTTTCTTCTTTTTGAGTTTTTTTTCTGGAGTTGAAGTTTTTTTTTCTTCTTTTCTCTGTTGAAAAGTACAGAATGAGATGTCCGATTTTATTTTTGTCCTTTTCTTCATTTTTTTTCTTCTTCTTCTTTTTTGTTTATGAAGAAATGATACCGAATGAGGATGCGTCGTAGGAACAGTGTCTCTTGCATCGTCCCTCTGGTGGCGTCTGCACGAACTTTTCTTTACACTCCTCACCTCTCCTCTCCTTTCCTCTCTCCTCCTCTTCGTTGTTCTCTCCCACTCCACCTCCACATTTTCTTCTTTTTTTTTTTTTTACATGTTCTTGTTATCATTCCTCCTCTCGCTTCTTTTTCTCTTAGTCCATCTTTTTTTTTTTAGTATTCGTAGTGGAAATCGTCGTTCACATCGTCTTCGTAATAGTTCCTTTCGTTCCTTTCGTGTTTATTGTCGTCGTTCCTGCTGTGGTCGTCGCTGCCGTCTCAGTTGCTGCCGTAGTCGTTCCTCCTCCTCCTCCTCGCGGCAGGGACACTTTTTCCCCTTTGCACTGATGAATATTTATGAGGCAATTTCGGCACTGGCGTAAATTGTTTGGGCTTTAAATTACATTCTTAATTATCATGTTTCACTTTCTTTCCTTGGCTGCCTTTTCCTGCTCTTCTCTCCCACTCCTCTTCTCTCACTCCTCTTTCTTCCTTCTCCTCTTCGTCACTCACACTTTTTTCTTACGTACTCAACCTCATTTTTCTTTATGTGGAGTCTTTCTCTTCCTCCTCCTCTTCCTCTTCCTCTTCCTCTTCCTCTTCCTCTTCCTCTTTCTCCTCCTCCTCCTCCTCCTTCATGTCTGCTTATGACTGAAGAGGATTAATGATACACAATGTTTTCTCCTTTGCAGTCTCGCACGCTAGCACGCAACGTCTTTGTGTGTGTGTATGTGTGTGTGTGTGTGTGTGTGTGTGAATGCTTGACAGTAAGAAATATATGAGTCGTTACTCGTATTTTTGTTATTTTCATTATAACAAGGATGGCGGTGGTGACAGTAGTAGTGGTGGTAGTAGTGGTAGTAGTAGTAGTAGTAGTAGTAGTAGTAGTAGTAGTAGTAGTAGTAGTAGTAGTAGTAGTGGTAGCAGTATTGGTGGTGGTGGTGGTCGTTGTGGTAGTAGTAATAGTAGCAGTAGTTGTTGTTGTCGTTGTAGTAGTAGTAGTAGTAGTAGTAGCAGTAGTAGTAGTAATAGTAGTAGTAGTAGTAGTGATGTTGTTTTTTGTTTTGTTGTGTTATGACGTAATCAGCAATGCAACAGCGGCACAAGTATACACAACAATAGCATAATTCTAACAATAACAATAACTCAACACGCCATTCCTCACTTCAAACTACCTGGCCTGCAAACATGATTCCCAGGCATTACAATATTAATACAGTGAACTGGGGAATGTGATTACACGCAGTTATATTGAGGTACAAAGAGTCATACATAATTCACAGAAGTAAACACGAGCCGGAATTAAACTGTCCTTATGATGAGGCAGTGACAAATTAGCTGTGTCGGTGTGCTGTGCTCGCTGTCCTGTCACACGCTGTCTGTCTTGTTAAAGGGAGAACAGGAAGCCACCTCATGAATGTAATTGCTCCTCTTTTTCTTTTTCTTCTTTTTTCCAATTAGGTCTGTTCTATAAATTTCTGTTCCCTGTCATTTTAATTTCCTGTTGATCCTGTCCTTGGAATTTTGTTGTCCCTTTGTTTTGAGTATCCGTTGATTTCGTCTCTTAAATTCCCGTTAGTTCACCTTTCTTAAATTTCTGTTCATTTTGTCCTATTGTCCCGCTCTTTAAACCTCCGTTCTCTCTCTCTCCACCACCACCACCACTATCATCATCATCAGTCTCTGTTCACCACTACTTCTTCTGCAGGACAGAATATCCCCTCAACTTTCCCCGCTCATTCATGTCAGTTGCCCGCCTACAAGTATTCCAGACCACCTCGCCAAACGGAGCTTACCTCATCTCCCCATCTACTACCCAACCCTTCCTTCACCGTGCCTTCGTCGGCTGGCGCTCAGTAACTCGCGTAACGAAGGGCTGGTCAGGCTGCGTGAAGCAAGAAGGGTTGGGTTACGTGCATAACTTCCTTAATTGATGGAGAGTTGAAGTAAGGTAACCAAGATGGGGGAAAAGAAGAAAATTAAAAAAAAAAAAAGAGGGGAGTCAATATCGTAAAAGAAGGGAAAAACAACCGTTACTTTCATAAGAAAAGTGGAAAATGAGCTGAATTTGTAAAATAAAAAAATAGACTGGGAAAGGTGAGAGAGGAGAGAAATAGAGAATTGAAATTATAAGAGAAGAAAAAAAATATTCGGGACTGTAAGAGAAGAGAGAAAATAGTGGAATCTCTAAAAGAAGAGGAAAAGTAAAAATTATAAAAGAAAAGAAAAAAAGAGGAGTTAGGGTCGTCAGAAAATAGATAAAAACGAATATTGGATTTATAAAAAGGGAAGAAAAATCGGAATAGCCAGAGAAGAGAGTAAAAGGAGACCTGGGATCATAAAGAGAATAGAAAACATGAAGAGTTGGAATGGCAAAAGAGGAGTGACACTTTACGTAATGCATTTAACACACTAAGTCAGATTGTCAACATATTCAAGTTACGTAAAGAACTCAACTAAGCCGCGCCAGGTTGCATCACATTCTCAGCCCGGCCGAACATAACATGGCGTAAAAAAAAAAAAAAAAAAAAAGTGGTGAAAAGACTGAAGACAAGAAATATGGGTTGTTTTATTGTTTTATATCATTCGTTGTGTCTGCCTCAGCTGCGCCCACCATCACCATCACCACCACCACCACCACCACCACCACCATCACCACCATCACCACCACCACCACCACCACCACCACCACTACGAACGTAAACTCAACGAAACCAATATATTCTCTCACACTTTATTTTCCTTTCTCTCTCTCTCTCTCTCTCTCTCTCTCTCTCTCTCTCTCTCTCTCTCTCTCTCTCTCTCTCTCTCTCTCTCTCTCTACGTTGTTGTTGTTGTTGTTTTTCTGTTAAAGTTCCCTTGAAGTTTTATTTTTGCAGCCTCCTCCCTCAGACACAAGACCCCGCAACCTCCCTTCACTTGACTTCACTCACTGTTTGACTTTTTACCTGTTTCACTCAAGTACTTCATTATTCACTCATTTAGACGAAAAGGGAAAAGAAAACACCAAACATCCTATCATTCACACACGGAAGGCGGCTGTTTACTCTCATCCACCTGCCATCCATCCTGCCATCCATCCTCTGCCTTCCAGCTCCGGCCATCCATTCACCCAGCCGTCAGTAGCCTCAGCGTCCCTCGTAGGAGCCGCCCCCTCCCTCACAGACTTCCGAATTTGCATTTCAGAGACAGAATGAAATTACAGTAGAGATAATCAACTTGAAACTAAGCGTGGAGGAGGAGGAGGAGGAGGAGGGAGACGAGTAGCCTTGACTTGATGTGTGTGTGTGTGTGTGTGTGTGTGTGTGTGTGTGTGTGTGTGTGTGTGTGTATGGGCCTACAGAATGATCCTCTCCCGGCCTACCTTCTCTAAAGTAATTTTCCCTAATCCTGCCTATCCTTTCTCCCCCCTCCATCCCCTCCCCCTCCCACTGTCCATCCCTTCCCTCCTTCAGTTCCCCTCAACGCTCCTTTAATATCCCTGCCTAATCCTCCTTCATTCCCTCTTCCCTTCTTCCTTGTTCTTTCTTTCTCCATTTCTTCCTTCCTCCTTCCTTCCTTCCTTCCTTCCTTCCTTCCTTCCTTCCTTTCTTCCTTCCTTCATCTTCGTCTCATCATTAGCGTTTTGCAAGACAGATTGGTGGAATTTCTTTACCTCTGTCATTTTCCTTCGTTTTTCTTCCTTTTCTTCTTCCTTTTTCTTTCAATTCAAGCATTCCTTTCTAGTATATTTGAAAATTTTGTGTTTTTCTGTACTCTCTCTCTCTCTCTCTCTCTCTCTCTCTCTCTCTCTCTCTCTCTCTCTCTCTCTCTCTCTCTCTCTCTCTCTCTCTCTCTCTCTCTCTCTCTCTCTCTCTCTCTCTCCTCACTTCATTTTCCTCTTCACTTCTCTTCATTC
>NC_087158.1:26767039-26769539 GCF_035594125.1 Scylla paramamosain | reverse complement strand
AAGTGATGTTTTTTTCGCATTTTATTCTTAGTCTCTTTTGCTTTGCTTTTTCTGCCTTGCTATTTTTCTTCTTTCTCTCTCACAAGTGATTGGAGTTTTTTTTTCTTTTGTCTCGCTTTTCTCTTCTTTATTTCTATTCCTCGCTTTGCTTTCGATTCTTACTCGGATTTGATTTTTTTTATTTTCATTTTCATTTCTTCCGTTTTTTTTTTTTTTTTTTTACCTATTATATTTCACATTCTCTTTTTTTTCTCTCCAGTACTTTCTTTTTCGGGAATTATGTTGTAGTGTGTGTGTGTGTGTGTGTGTGTGTGTGTGTGTGTGTGTGTGTGTGTGTGTGTGTTCTTAAGTAAACTTAATGAAGGAGTATTTTCCAGGAACTGGAAGAGAGAGAGAGAGAGAGAGAGAGAGAGAGAGAGAGAGAGAGAGAGAGAGAGAGAGAGAGAGAGAGAGAGAGACATTCTATTACACGTAAACATTGTTATTACCTAATATTTCTACATACCTTCCTCCTCCTCTGAGTCACGCGTTTAACTAACCTACCTTTCCTTCCTTTCCTCTCACAGGTAAGACCCTCGTGGAGACCTCACCTGTCGAGCAGATAAGGCGTGAGTACTGTGTGTGTGTGTGTGTGTGTGTGTGTGTGTGTGTGTGTGTGTGTGTGTGTGTGTGTGTGTGTTTGTTTGTTTTGAGATGGGAACGTGTATTTTTCACTGTTTTTATTTATTTTTTTTTCTATTTTTTTATTCCTGCAATGAAGCAAAGTAGCATTACTAACTTTGCCTCTCGTTGTTTCTCTTTTTCACTTCAAATCCTCGTCTTCATTATAACTTCGTGCCCCAACTGTCTTCCTTCCCTCCCTCATCTCAAGTGTGGACGAGGAGTTGGTCCGTCTGCAGCCTTTCATTAATCAGTTATTTTTTTCCACTCCTCATTGATGTGGATTATTTTTCTCTCGGACCGTCCCGTTTTTTGTCTACCCCTTGATTATACTGGAGACAGAAAACAAATACATATATGGAAAACTTTCTTGACTGATTGGTTAATGAAAAACATATCATTAGACATATAGATCCGTAAATAGATGAAAAGGTAGACATGCAAATAAATCAAACATGCAAATAAACATGTAAATAAACAAACACTTCACTATACAATGATATATACAGATAAATGCTTCAATAAGTAGACAGATTAATAGATATGTGGACAGATAAACAAATATATAAAGAGGCAGACTGACATAAGCTACTAATAAGTGGATTGACAGAAAGGTAAACAGACAAACAAGTATATAGATAAACTGATAGGGAAAAAAGAAAAAATCAATCAAGTACACATACATTCATCTACTCACCCACCCCCTCACCCTCACACCCAAACACACAAACAGATTACCCCAAAAACTCACCCACGCACCCAAAAGCAACAGTCAGTCCACAAACCTTCTTCTAACCAATAAAGGCTCTCCGTTTACCTGCGTCTGATTGATGGCCAAGCATTCATACAAGAAAAGAGACAGAGAGCGAGAGGGAGATTAAGAAAAAACAAGATTGCGGAGCGGGTCAACAGATGGCGTGGTGGTGACCCTGCCCAAACAAAGATCCATTAGCAGGGGGGCAGGGGAGCACGGCATGGGGGGAGGCATTAGTAGGGAGGGAAGGGGGAAGAGGTACGGAATTGCATTAGTAGGCTCATGTGGACAGAGAGAGGAAGGGTAGGAGAGTGGGAGAGGGAGGGTGAGGTCTGAGAAACGTAATGGTGGAAAGGGGATATGTTAAGTTGATGGAGGTGGAGGTGGGGGTGGTGGTGGTGGTGGTGGTAGAAGGGAAAGAGGACTGATGGAAAGAGAGAAGGAAGCGAAGGAGAGTTAGGAAGGAATTAAAAAACGGAATATTGACTGGAAAGAAGGGAAAAGGAGAGAGAGAGAGAGACAGAGAGAGAGAGAGAGAGAAGAACAGGACACAAGGCAAACACAAAGGCAGAGGATACGAAAAAGCAAAGAAACAAGCAAAACAAAACCAACAAATCTAGAAGAAGAAGAAGATAACGATTGAGGGAAAATGAAAGAGACGAATAGAAGAAGAACGAGAACAAGAACAAGAAGGAAGAGGAGGAGGAAAAGAAACGATGGAGATGATCATGCATAAAGGAAGAGAGGAAGAAGAAATGTCCAGCCGTCAGTAGAGGAAGGAGAATGGTTAGTTAATAAGATGAATGGAGGGAACACAGACAGGGAGAAAAGTGAGGAAAGAAATCACCGCTCTAATTTCCTTTTTTCCCCTCCCTCTTTCTCCATAAAAACAAAGATTAGTAGAGAGAGAGAGAGAGAGAGAGAGAGAGAGAGAGAGAGAGAGAGAGAGAGAGAGAGAGAGAGAGAGAGAGAAATTATGTCTTTCATTGTTTTTGTTTGCTGTCATTAAAAAATAGTAATTAGGAGACACAGAGAGAGAGAGAGAGAGAGAGAGAGAGAGAGAGAGAGAGAGAGAGAGAGAGAGAG
>NC_087158.1:26737039-26762039 GCF_035594125.1 Scylla paramamosain | reverse complement strand
CGCTTCTGTTCCCAATTGGCGAGTTTTGTCTTTTAGTGCCAGTACCCGTGACATTTGTTGCTTCATCTGAGTAATCCTAGACGACTTCAGGGAAGAAAATAAGAGTACAAAGAGTTTTAAGGATTGTACTACATGATTACGCCTTTAAATGTTAGTGATGTCTTTCAAAATTGTGTTCTGAGCTCACACCCACACGACTTTACTGACGAATAGGATGAAAGGCAGAAAAGAATTAAAGACTACTCAGTCAATCCCTTAAAAAGTGAAATATGATTGTTATCTGTACCGTACTCCCAAGAACTCAAAAGACTATTTTACATACGTATAATGGTTCCTTTTTTTTAAGTAAAGAACATATCCCAATTATTAGAAAAAAATTTTAATTGATTTTTTTTTTTTTCAAGATTTTTAACACAGGTACAAAAAAAATTGAAAAAAAAACGCGATAATTTTTTTCATTTTTTTTTTTTTATTACGTGTCTTTATTTATTTATTTTTTATTTATTTATTTTTTATACCAATGGCGTCTTTCGAAATTACTCATATACTCTGAACTTTGACCCCAACTTTCACGAGACCATTTTATGTACCTCGATGAGAAGCCACAGCAAACAAATATAATGAATCAATCGTACGACTGGTAGAAGGAAGGAAGGAAGGAAACTCCCCTCGCTGCCCACACACACCTCGCCTTCCCTGTGACAAGCAATAACTTACGAGCCAGTGGAGGCTGATACAAGGAAAGAAAACCACCCTTGCTGTCCACCTTTGTCTCACGCTCCACCTCACACCCATTAATTTATTTCCTCACTGACACATCGCCTCTCGCTCCTCGTGTGTGTGTGTCTGTATGTATGTATGTGTGTGTGTGTAGTGAGGGGAACGAAGTGTATGACAAGAAAGCACCGACGAAACAGGAAATAATTGCGTGTCCTTCCAGAAATAATGGATTTGTAATGTTTAAAGGTTATTATTGGTCTTGTTGTTCTGTCTTCACGAGTGTAATTGTGTTTGTTGTGGCAGGAACGAAAATCAAGGTAAGTACGTGGAAAGAAAAGGGTAAAGAATATAATTATGTGCTGAAGAACAAGATAAGATTTAAAGATTTAGTATGTAAAAAGAGAAAAGTCGAATTCAAAAAATACGAAAAAAATAAATAAACAACGAGAAATAATGAACTTATTAAAGGGAGAATATCATAGAGACTTAAAACAAATAGTATGATAAAAATAACAGTAATAATAGTAATGGTAATGATAATAATGATAAGAAGAGGAAGAAAGTGAAGAAGAAGAAGAAAATGAAGAAGAAAAGGAAAAAAGAAAAAGAAGGAAAAGAAAAGAAACAGGAAACAAGATGAAAATTGACGAATAAGAAGACAAAAATAAAGAAGAAAACATGAATAATAAAAGAAGAAGTAGTAAGTAAGACTGAATTCTTTCTTTGCGACGTCTTTTCTCCTTCCACCTCCTTCCTCTTCCCTCCTCCCTTACGTAACCCGGCCTCAGAATCCACCGAAATTGCAGGGCAGGGAGATAGATGAGAGAGCCGAATGAAACGCGTGGGACAGAAAACAGCATGAAAAATAACGAGAAAAGAGAAAGGGAACAAGAAAGAAAGGGAGAGATTGAAGGACCACAATAAAATAAAAGAAAAGAAAAGAAAGAAAGAAAGAAAACGAAGAATGATTAACAGAAAACGAAAAAAAAATAATAATAATAAACCAGGAAATAATGAAAAAAAAAACGAAGAAAAACACGAACAAGAGAAAAGAGAAACAAATTAAAAAAAAAACTAAGATGAATTTCCATAAAGACAAAAGAAAAAGAATGAAAAAAACAAAAAAGAAAAAAGAAAAGAAAAATAACACGATAATAACGGAAGTAGTAGTGGTAAAGATAAGTTTTAGAGATAGAGAGATAGAGAGAGGGAGAGAGAGAGAGAGGAAGAGGAGAAGAAAAATCAGGAAATGTGGCGATGAAAGGATCCAGGAAATTTGGGAATGGAAGGTTAGGAAACGCGATGATTGAGGATGGAGGAAGTGAGGAGGAGGAGGAGGAGGAGGAGGAGGAGGAGGAGGAGGAGAAGGAGGAGGAGTAGAGTGTGATTATGGGGAGAGGCCTAGAGAGTGATGGAGGAGAGGAGAGAGAGAGAGAGAGAGAGAGAGAGAGAGAGAGAGAGAGAGAGAGAGAGAGAGAGAGAGAGAGAGAGAGAGAGGAGGAAATGGAGGAGCCTGCTGGATGCTGAAGGGAAGACGACCAGAAGACCTCCTGACTTACGATGAGCGAGAGAGAGAGAGAGAGAGAGAGAGAGAGAGAGAGAGAGAGAGAGAGAGAGAGAGAGAGAGAGAGAGAGAGAGAGAGAGAGAGACTTTGCTTACTCAGTTAATAGCACGTGAAAATTGTATTGAGAGAGAGAGAGAGAGAGAGAGAGAGAGAGAGAGAGAGAGAGAGAGAGAGAGAGAGAGAGAGAGAGAGAGAGAGAGAGAGTACTATTAGACATAAGAGGGGATATCAAGATGAAGTGAAGAAGGATGAAACTGAAGAGGAGGAGGAGGAGGAGGAGGAGGCTAATGGAGACGGGTGGATGGTGGCGGTGAAAAGGGAGAAGGAGGAGGAGGAGGAGGAGGAGGAGGAGGAGGAGGCGAGGAACACGTGTGGAGATTGTAAAGTATCGTTTTCTCCTTATTTTCCTCTCTTTCCTCCCTCCTTTTCTCTTCTCTTCCCTCTCTCCTTTTCTCCTCCCGCGTGAAGAATGAAGGAGAGAAAATATGGAGGTTAGAAGATATGACTCATTGCACCTGCCCTCCCCTCCATCTTGCCGGAGAGGAGGAAGAGGAGGAGGAGGAGGAAGGAAGGAAGGAAAGGAGGAAATGGATAAAGTAGGGGTTGGAAAATAAATGAAGGAGGTGGGAAACGATAACGAATAGGAGAAGGAAGAAGAGGACGAAGAATAGGAGAAAAAGAGACTAGGAGAAGAAGGAAGAAGACGACACGAAGAGGAGGAGGGTTAGGTAACAATGGAAAAGGAAGAGGCGTAGGTGAGAAAAGAGGACGACGAGAAGGAAAGAAATTAAGACGTAGGTGGAAAAGGAGGAGGAGGAGGAGGAAGATGAGAAAGTTGTGTTGGAGAAGGCAAAGGTGGAGACAAAAAAAGGAGGAGGAGGAGAAGGAGGGGGAGGAAGAAGAAGAAGAAAAAAAGAGATAGATGCAAGTGAAATGAGGAAAAAGGAAAAAGTAGAAAAGTCGAAACAGAACTATTATCATTGTATTACAGTTTACTTAACGAATACTGGAGATAGAGAAACTAAAGGAAAGGTAAAGAATCGTAAATAAAAGAGAGAAAAGTTCAAGCTGGAAGAAGAAGAAGAAGAAGAAGAAGAAGGACAAGAGAAAGAGAAAGAGAAATAAAAGAGGGAGGAGTAAAAACGAGACTAAACAGTAGAAGAAGAAGAGAAAAACTGTAAAGGAAAGAATAGTGGAATAAAAACTGCGAGAAGAAAACGAAGACAAAAGAAAATTTTAAAGGAGAGAGAGAAGTCAAAACAGACCGTTGATCATTTATTTACGGTTAACGGATATTAAAGGAGGAGGAAAGGAAAGAGAGAGAGAGAAGGATGATAAGAATGAAGCTGTAAAAATAACGTCAGACATTATTATCCTAGTTTATTTTACGGTTTATTTTACGGATTTTTTTTCTTCTTTTTTGTGTGTGTGTGTTTATCATTACTATTACTGCTACTTTCATTTCCATCATAGAGTGAAAGGAAGGGAGATGGAATGAACTGGCGGCGTGAAGCGAATGACTGACAGGAATTAAGGGAAAGTAAACCAACTATTCTCACTTAAATCATGTTGTGGGTTTCCTTACAATCTTGAGTCCTCGAATGTGACAATCTTACAAACCCTTACTATTGATATATTCTTACCAGATCGCAGTTATTTATGATGGAAAGGGAAAAGTCACGTAAACCAGTATTTATGATGAAGGAAAAGATGAAAAAAAAAACAGTATTGTAATGAAGGGAGAAATATCAAACAAAGGAAGGAAATACAACAGTTTACTCCACTTTAGGTAATAACTGTACCACCATTGCTTTAACCACACAGAATCTAAAGAGGAGATGCTTGTCAGAATTTTAGTGATGTGAGGCGTCCAGGGCGAGGTGGTGTTTGTTGTGCTGGTGATGAAAAGCGGTGGAGGTAATAACACGCTGCCCTGCCGAACCCCAGTCTGTGGAGGGACGGGTAATGATGCTGGCGAGTCGATTGATGGCAGAGGAAATTGTATGGCTGTTTTTCAATTAAGCTTTGAACTCCTATGGATAAAAACTTTTCCTGGAGCCTTTGTGTGTGTGTACTGTTGAGAGCCTCGTGTTTGTGTGCGATGGATGCGTGCGTATGTACTAGCTTATTTGATGTCCCTTTGTCATCGCTGTTGTGTCCCTGGGTGCTTGAATGGTACGTGAAGGGACATTAGATTAAAACATGTGAAAATAAGGGAAGGTTGGAATAGATGTGGTAGATGTGTAAAAGTTACCTATCTGTATATATCCTTCATTCCTTCCTGCTCTTTTTAACCCATGGTGATCCTCGCGCCATGAAAACAATGCACAGAAGGTTTATATTTATGTTGTTTCAAGCGCCACTTCTGTTTTACGTTCATTTTTTCTTGCATTTAATTCCTTCCCTTAAACGTCTGAAGGCCGAGTTAAGTCTGTGAAGTTTTGGGGTCAGTGGATGGTTAAACTCTCCTTATTTCACAGATCATTCATTTTCACACATTTTCCTGGTTCAAGACGCCCATTTTCACATCGTTCCTGTTAAAATTTCCAAGCTCTTTTCCATGACCAGGTTTTCTTCACTTCCTACCAGCGACGAATGCACGAAGCGGTGGGTGGGGAGGGACCTTCGCCTTTGTTGGCCTGTGTCTTTTACCTTCTATTAGATGTTGTTGCTGTATGTTCTTCCTTAGTGATCCTTTGTGATCCTCCTTCTCCTCCTCTGCCTTCTCAGCTTCAAGTTCCTATGCTTCCTCCTCATCTTCAATCTCCTCCTCCTCCTCCTCCTCCTCCTCCTCCTCCTCCTCCTCCTCCTCCTCCTCCTCCTCCTCCTCCTCCTCCTAACTAATGGTCTTCATTGTCGCCTGTGATTATAATGGGACTCGGGGGCTTGCATCTTGACGCCCCCTTGAATCCTGCTGCGGCGAAGGCGGGCGAGGCTGTGGCGAGGAGGTGAGGTCTGTTGCTTTGGTGGTGGTGGTAGTGGTGGTGGTGGTGGTGGTGATGGTGGTGGTGGTGAGTTATGTGTCGGGTGTTGCCGGAACTTCTTGAAAATTGCAAATGAGGTTGTGAAGTTTTGTGAGTTAAGGATTTTGTCGTCATATCTTCTTCCCTTCTTTACTGTTCCTCCTCCTCCTCCTCCTCCTCCTCCTCCTCCTCCTCCTCCTCCTCCTCCTCCTCCTCCTCCTCGTCGTCGTCTAGTAGTGTGTGGGGAGGAGCCTTCTGCTATGCTATTCTCTGTCCTTAATCACTGGCTAGTTAGACTCAGCTTCCAGTCATGCAAGGACCTACAAGTCTGTTGCTGTTTGGTTATCCCGTGTAGTCTCGTGTGATTAACCCTCCTCTCTTCCCACGCTTATAATGCTTTTACACTGCCGCCGCCTCCTCCTCCTCCTCCTCCTCCTCCTCCTCCTCCTCCTCCTCCTCCTCCTCCTCCTCCTCCTCCTCCTCCTCCTCCTCCTCCAGCTCTTCCTCTTTAACATTGTATATCAATAGATGGATAGCCATAAATGAATATATAATGTTCATTAATGATTTAGTCTAGAGATATTTTTTTTTATAATGTAATGGCCCTCTTTAAAATAATGGCACAATATTGCCAACACACACACACACACACACACACACACACACACACACACACACACACACACACACACACACACACACACACACACACACACACACACACACACACACACACACACACACACACACACACACTTTCATATACGTAATTTTTTTTAGGGAAGTATTTTCAACATTCAAGAATTTCAATTTTCACACTTTTTTTTCTTTTCTCTTTTTTTCCTGACTTTTTATTCATTTTTACTTTTTCCCTCTATTCACCTGTCTGACCTCCGCCTCTTCCCTTCCTTTCCCTTCCCTTCTTTCTCTTCCCTTCTCTTCTCTTCTCTTCTTTTCTCTTCTCTTCTCTTCTCTTTCCTTTCCTTTCCTTTCCTTTCCTTTCCTTTCCTTTCCTTCCCTTCCCTTCCCTTCCCTTCCCTTCCCTTCCCTTCTCTTATCTTCTCTTCTCTTCTCTTCTCTTCCCTTCACTTCCCTTCCCTTCTCTTCTCCTTCACTTTCCTTCCCTTCCCTTCCCTTCTCTTCTCGTTCCTTCCCTTCCATCTTTATTTTCTTCTCTTGTTAAAGTTTCGTATATATATATATATATATATATATATATATATATATATATATATATATATATATATATATATATATATATATATATATATATATATATATATATGTATGTATGTATATATTTTTTTCTGTTTTTGTCTCGTCGCCTTTCAGATTTCTATTTTTCAGCAATTTTTCCTCCGTTTACTCCCTCCTCTTTCTTTTATCTTCCCCCTTTTTTTTTATTTCTGTTTCCTCTTAATTTAATTTCTCCTATCGCTTTGTTGCCTCCTTTTTCAATTCCATCTTTTTTTTCAAAATTTTCTTTTGCTTTTGTTTTTTCACACCCTCTCTTTTTTTCCGCAATTTCATACAATTCTAGCTTATCCCCAATCCTAGTTTCCTTCATCTTTCCATTTCATTCATCCCTTCATTTTTTCCCCTTCATCCCGCACCCTTCCCTTCCCATCCCCCTCCTCCCATCATCCTGCACCCTTCTCCTTCCTCCCTTCACCCCAACCGCCGCCTCCCACTCTAAGAAAAGGCAATTTTTTTCCTGTACTTCATATTGCGAGTCAAGGACAGGAAGAAAAACTGTTATACTCTTTTTGGGACAGGCAAAGGTATTTAAAAGGAGGAGGAGGAGGAGGAGGAGGAGGAGGAGGAGGAATAACGGAAATGGAGAAAGGACGAGCAGGGAAGGGAAAATGAAAAGACAAGTGAACGAAGTGAAAGAAGAGGAGGAAGAAGAACAAGAAGAACAAGAACAAGAACAATAAGAGGAGGGAGAAGACGAGAACAAGGAAGAAAGTGACAAAAAAAACGAGGTCATGGAAGAGAACGAGGCCTAAGAGGAGGAGAACAACAACAACAACAACAACAACAACAACAACAACAACAAGACGAGAAGGAGGAAAATGAGAAGAGCAAAGAGAGAAAATAAATTAAGAAACAGAAAAAGGAAAACGACAAAAGGAGGAGACAGAGGAAGACGAGGAAGGAGGAAGAGGAGGTAAACGACGAGGAAGACGAGGAGGAGGAGGAGGAGGAGGAGGAAGAGGACACAAGAAGGACACAACAACCCAAACCTGCTCTTTCTTCAGTGACAAGTAAAAAATAATGATAATAAAAAGACAAGACAGAGAAGGAGAGGGAAGAGAAACAACGACAAAGAAATTAACAAGTACAATAAAAAGAAGATAAAGGAGGAGGAGGAGGAAGAGAGAAAAAGAAAAGTAGTAACAACAAGTACAAGGAGAAAGGAGGAAATAGAAGAGGATGAAATAAGGAGAAAAGGAAATTGCTCCTTCTCTCTCTTTTTTTTCCTCCCTCTGTTTTTTTCATATATTTTCCTCCCTCTCCTTATTTCGCTTCCTTTCCTTCTTCCTTCTGCCCTTCCTATCTTTCCTCCCTCCATTATTCCTTCCTCTCCTTCCTTCCTTCCTTTCCTTCTTCCTATCCTTCTTTCTCATCTTCCCTTTTCTTATCTTCCTTCCATTCTTCTTTCTTTCTTTCCATCCTTCCCACCTTGCTGTCCTTCCTTCCTATCTTTCATCCCCTCCTTCCTTTCCTCATTCCTGTCCTTCTTTTCTTTCCTTCTTTTCTTCCTTCCTTCCTTCCTTCTTTCCTTCGCTTCTTTCTTCATGCCTACCGTTCCTTCCTTCATTTCTTCTGCCCTTTCACCCTTACTTCTCTCCCTGCCGCCCTGCCCCCCTTACTCCCTTCCAGAGCCCGGGAGGTTACACGGGGCTGCTCTCTTCGCCTCCCTTGATGAGAGAAAGGAAAAGAAGGGAAAAAAGAAGGCCTTTGTAGACTTCACTTAACGAAGAGAAACGGTGGTGGTGGTGGTGGTGGTGGTGGTGGTGGTGGTGGTGGTGGTGGTGTTAATTTTCAGTGTATTGTTCCCTTTCTTCCCTTTTTTCCCTTTACTCTTCATCTCTTTTATTCTCTCCTTCTCTTTATCTCTTCCTTCCTCAATCCATCATTCATGCTTCTCTTTATCCTCCTCTTCTTCCTCCAGACCTCTTGTCCTTCCTTTTATTCCTCCCTCCCTCTCTCCTTCCCTTCTTTACCTCTTCATCTCCTCCTCCTCCTCCTCCTCCTCCTCCTCCTCCTCCTCAGTCAGCCCATTCCTTCATTTCTCTTCTTTCCTCCAAACCTCCCGTTCTTCTTTGCACCTCTCTCTCTCTCTCTCTCTCTCTCTCTCTCTCTCTCTCTCTCTCTCTCTCTCTCTCTCTCTCTCTCTCTCTCTCTCTCTCTCTCTCTCTCTCTCTCTCTCTCTCTCTCTCTCCCTTCTTTCCCTCCTCTCCTAACCGCATCTCACCTTCTTCCTCGTACACTATAACTTCTATCCCTCCCTCCCTCCCTCCCTTCCTTCATTATTTACCTCTTTCCTTCCCTCCCTCCCTCCCTCCCTCCCTCCGTCCCTCCCTGTCACGCATTATAAGGGGTAACTTATAGACAACTTCCGTTTTCTCCGTTGCTCTCCAAAACTTAACCAATTTATTGATTTATCGTCTTTACATTTTATCTATTCATTCCCCCATTCATTCCTTGCCTCCCTCTCTTCATTCATTCATTCATTCTTCCATGGCATTTGCATTTACGCGTATCAGGAGGTGAGTGAAAGGGCAGACAGACAGACAGACAAACAGACAGACAGACAGACAGATAGACGAGAAGCTCAGAAGGGAAGAATGAAAGAAAGTCACTACTCAAGAAGATAAAGCTGCGGTTGTATATGTATTTCTATCTCTTGCGGTTTTACGTTTTCTGTTGAATTTATATAGAAGAGAAAATGGGACACTATCGGAAGGAGGTAAAATGTTGGTGGGTCTTTTTTTTTTTTTTTTTACATTTCCTTTAAAATTTCAAGGGAAGGAGAGAGAGAGAGAGAGAGAGAGAGAGAGAGAGAGAGAGAGAGAGAGAGAGAGAGAGAGAGAGAGAGAAAAGTAACGAAAAAAAAGATATTACTTCTTAGATTTCTGTGGAAGAGGAATAAAAAAGAAAATGGAACGGATGTTACTTCTGGGAAAAAAAAAGTAACAAAAAAAATGTTATATTACTCCTGGGTTTCTATGGAAGGAGAATCAGAAAACATATAAAAGGAATATTACTTCAAGATTTCTAGAAAGGAGAACGAGAAAATAAGATGGAAGGAATACAAAGAAAACGAACATCATTGAAAACACCTGTGGTTATACGTAGACAGCTATAATGAAGGTGAACATGATACTTACACGTAATTCTCGCTGTGTATAGACGAAAGGTTAAGAAAAATATTAAAAGCCGTGATATTGTGACAGCTTAACGAACAACAAAGATCACCCATGCTTTGTGATCATATTCTCTTGATTAGTAAGGCGTTGGATTCTCTTTCTTAGGCTTGAGTGTCCGCCAAAGGGTTCAGTTCCGATGGTCTTACAGTGCTAGTTTCTCCCACGGCTTTCTCTCATCGTTAATTTATCCAACAGTCATATTAATCTCTCTGTGTTTTTCATCATGCTCCAAATCCGGGCGTGACACCAATGTGCAGTATATTTTAGCGGAGTGTGATGAAGCATGAAGGGAACAAGTTTAATTAAGGGCTGTTTATTATTGTGTCTTTATATTTTTTTGTTTTTGTTTTTTTCTCTATCTTTTCTGTTTATGACAAGTCCCGCTGTCGTCGCTTAAAATTATGTTATTATCTTTTTTTAGATGAAGTGAATCTTAAAAAAATAATTCTCTCTCTCTCTCTCTCTCTCTCTCTCTCTCTCTCTCTCTCTCTCTCTCTCTCTCTCTCTCTCTCTCTCTCTCTCTCTCTCTCTCTCTCTCTCTCTCTGGATGGATGGAGGGACGTAACTAGAAAACTTCCTGGAATGGAGTGAAATAACCTGCAGTAAACGAGAAATTAGAGAAGACAGACTGGAGAGAGAGACTCGTAATGGCTACTGATGGTGATGATGGTGGTGATGACGATGATGGTGATGATGATGATGATGATGATGGTGATGATGATGGTGATCTCTATTAAGGACAGGAATTCGGCACCACTTGAGATTGTAAAAAAAAAAAAGAAAAGAAAAGAAAATAAGAAGGAAAAACAGAAAGGCGATGGATATTTCTTGCCACACAACCACAAACTAAGTACATTGCATGGCTCCTACACACACACACACACACACACACACACACACACACACACACACACACACACACACACACACACACACACACGGTTTCTCCTCCTCTTTCTCCTTCACCACCACCACAACCACCACCACCACCACCAAACATCTCCTCGTAAGCTTGCCTTCAAGAAATACTCAGACGAGAAAACTCTTGAAGATTATAAAACTCACATCATATTAACGAGACGTCATTAGGAAGCCGCGGCCGCTCAGCCCCGACCTTCATTCAGAACCGCGGTGGGGCGCACACACACACACACACACACACACACACACACACACAGACAGCCGCGTGAGTCGTTCAGGTAACCGTCCACTTTCTCTCTCTCTCTCTCTCTCTCTCTCTCTCTCTCTCTCTCTCTCTCTCTCTCTCTCTCTCTCTCTCTCTCTCTCTCTCTCTCTGTGTGTGTGTGTGTGTGTGTGTGTGTGTGTCTGTGTGCTGTGAGTTACGGGGCTGTCCAGGGAGTGTGGGAGAGTGTGTTCCTTAAGTGTTGCAGTGTGTTGTGAGTGTTGTAAGACTGCCCAGATACACAGGCCACAGCAGCCCAGGCCACAAAAGCGCATGGGATCCTCACGAGGTGGCCCACAATAATTTTGTCACGTGGCAAAGAAAAAGAAAAGAAAATGCTGGAGATAATCAAGACTCGAGTAAAAATTCAAGCAGGGGAAGAAAATATTAAAATTACGCGAGGACTGCATGCATGGTAATCAGTAGAAAAATAAAAAAAAAAACACTAGAATTACGTGAAAGAATGGATTAAAAGTCAACCAAGAAAAAAAAAGTAAAGGAAAGAAACAGAAAGAAGGAAAATATTAGGATTACTTAAACGAGGCCAAAGAAAATAAAAGGAAAAAAAAAGGCATGAGAATTAATTGAAAACTGGAATGGAAAATGAGAGTTAATTGTGGAAAGCTTGAATTATTCTTGGATCAGAAAACGAAGACCATTCTGACCTTGGGGAACCTCACTAATGAAGCTCCGGCCGCTTATTACTTACTGATCCACATGGGCTTAACGGTACAGCTCTCTCTCTCTCTCTCTCTCTCTCTCTCTCTCTCTCTCTCTCTCTCTCTCTCTCTCTCTCTCTCTCTCTCTCTCTCTGAATCGCTTTCTTTTATCTGTAAAGGTGTAGAAAGAAATCCTCCTCTTCCTCCTCCTCCTCCTCCTCCTCCTCCTCCTCCTCCTCCTCCTCCTCCTCCTCCTCCTCTTTGTGACTCTCCCTTCCCGTTCATTCACTTAATCCCTCATCTTTACTTCCTCTTCTCTACCTCTCCCTCCGCACTTCCTCTCCCGCCAGAGAACTCCAACAGGAAGGGATGAAGAAGGTTCCTCCTCCTCCTCCTCCTCCTCCTCCTCCTCCTCCTCCTCCTTCTCCTCTTGCTATCATACTCAAGATCCCCTCAAAGCTCCTCCTCCCATAGACAGCCAGCTCATCCTCCTCCTCCTCCTCCTCCTCCTCCTCCTCCTCCTCCTCCTCTCATCTCCATTTTCAATTTCCCTCATCTTCTTTTTTTCAGGTCGTTCATTATTCACCCTTCACATTAATCCCTCACCTGCCTCTTCCACTCTCTCTCTCTCTCTCTCTCTCTCTCTCTCTCTCTCTCTCTCTCTCTCTCTCTCTCTCTCTCTCTCTCTCTCTCTCTCTCTCTCTCTCTCTCTCTCTCTCTCTCTCTCTCTCTCTCTCTCTCTCTCTCTCTCTCTCTCTCTCTCTCTCTCTCTCTCTCTGACCCACTTTCATTCTCACGCCCGTTTCTTCAGTGTCTTATTTCTCCTCCTCCTCCTCCTCCTCCTCCTCCTCCTCCTCCTCTCCCTCCACTTAAACTCTTCTAAATGCTGAATATTCTCTTCTTTCATTTATCAGCCACACAGAGGCCACAGTGCTTGCTAATTGTCACTACAGTACTTTTTATTCAGTGGTTTAATGATTTGTTGTAAGTAATTAAGTAAGAAGGTAAGAGCAGGCTTAAGTGGAGTGGTGTGGTGTGGAGTGGACCATTGGAGTAAAGTTAGGTTTGGTGGAGAGATGGAGTGGTGTGGAAGTGCTTGTGGGGATTACCGGGGTGTTGTGTATTAGTGGTGGAATTTGTGGTAGTGGTAGTGGTGATGGTGGTGATGGTAGTGGTGGTGATGGCATGCTTCTTCCTTTCCTTGCCTCCCTCCCTCCCTTCCTCCCTTCCTTTCTATCTTTCTTTCCTCTCCCTCTTCCCTGGTTTTCTTCTCTCTTCCTCTTCCTTCTTTCCTTTCCTACTTCCATCTTGCACTGATTTTCCCTCCCTGTCTCTCTTCCTGGTTCTCTCTTCCTTCCTTTTACTTTCCCTCCCTCCCTCCCTCTCTCTCTCTCCTCCCCATTCTCCTTCTCTCTGTCTCTTCACTTCAGTAAGCATTGCAAACTTTTTAAGGTGATAACAGACATGGAAGAGTGACAGACTGTATTCTCTCTCTCTCTCTCTCTCTCTCTCTCTCTCTCTCTCTCTCTCTCTCTCTCTCTCTCTCTCTCTCTCTCTCTCTCTCTCTCTCTCTCTCTCTGACACTCCCCTGTTATCTTTTTCTCTCCTTCCCTCTTATTTCTGTATATGTTCTTTCATTTTCTTCCCTTCCTACCTTTCTTTATCTTTCACTCCACCCTCAATGTCTGTCATTCTGTCTGTCTGTCTGTCTGTCTTGCTGGCTGTCTGTCTTTTTGTCTGTCTGTCTAGAAAGTTCAAGCAGAGAGAGAGAGAGAGAGAGAGAGAGAGAGAGGGCATTAATTGCAACACACCTGAAGAAAACAATGTGTGGGGGACAGGTGTGGGAGTGACAAGCAACACTGATGAACTAAGCAGAGGGAGAAAGAAACACAATGGGAATAGGAATAAGTATTGTGAGGATGCAGTGTTGTCTGGGTCCAGCCATTGTTTGGTTGTCCTTGTTGCTGCTGCTGCTCCTGCTGTTGTTGTTTTTGCTGTTATTATTGTTATTGTTATTATTATTATTGTTATTATTATTATTATTATTATTATTATTATTATTATTATTATTATTACTACTACTACTACTACTACTACTACTACTACTACTACTACTACTACTACTACTACTACTACTACTACTACTACTACTACCACCATTACTACTACTATTACTACTACTACTACTATTACTACTACTACCGTTGTTCTTGTTGATGTTCTTGTTCTTCTTGTCGTTGTATGCGTTTTATCACACACACACACACACACACACACACACACACACACACACACACACACACACATACAATTGGAACCGTTGCTAATACTGGATTGAAAATAAAAATCTTCAGGTGCAAGAATTCTTTATACAACATTTGCTTCTCCATGTAAATACACGCAACCTAAATGCGAAGCCCGACTTGTAAATCAGACGAAAATACATTCTCTCTCTCTCTCTCTCTCTCTCTCTCTCTCTCTCTCTCTCTCTCTCTCTCTCTCTCTCTCTCTCTCTCTCTCTCTCTCTCTCTCTCTCTCTCTCTCTCTCTCTCTCTCTCTCTCTCTCAATCCTGAAAACTCGTAGGACGGAACATTCATTGCCATTAGTAAAGAGCCGCGTGGAATACATTTGATAGTTTGCATCACTGTGTTTTTTAAGCGTCCAGTAAATCTTTATAGTTGTGTGTCGCATCGCGTTAATTCCTTCCCCTTTAGTTTGTATCTTCGTGTTTTCCTTTATAGATCGTTTAATTGGTACTCCTTCCCCCCCTCCACCTTTTTATCCTGCTTAAAATTGTTTATAGAGTTTGTATCTTCGTGTTTTCCTTTGTAAATCCATTAATTCGTATATGTACATGTTTTCCGCATAACGCCTTTTTCCTTTATCTCGTATTCAAGTTTTTATAAAGAATATACATCACTTTTTTTGCATTTCTACGATTAAAAAAAATAGCCATTTTCGTAAACTCATGAATATATTTCCTCGTTTTTACTTAAACTCGTTGTGGTTACTATGTTTTTTTTTTTAGACAGCGCCAAAGATAATGGGCCTCTCTGATGTTTGAGTTCAGTAGTAATAGTAGTAGTAGTGGTAGTAGTAGTAGTAGTAGTAGTAGTAGTAGTAGTAGTAGTAGTAGTAGTAGTAGTAGTAGTAGTAGTAGTAGTAGTAGTAGTAGTAGTAGTTGTTGTTGTTGTTGTTGTTGTTGTTGTTGTTGTTGTTGTTGTTGTTGTTGTTGTTGTTGTTGTTGTTGTTGTTGTTGTTGTTAGTAGTAGTAGTAGTAGTAGTAGTAGTAGTAGTAATAGTAGTAGTCGTAGTAGTAGTAGTAGTAGACAGAACAGTCGTTAACACCAGCACTCGACGCGCACCAGGCGAGGCAGAACAAGTGTTATTGCCGGCACAGATTTCACGAAGCAGACAGGGAGGCAGGGAGGGAGGCAGGGAGGGCCGGGCAGCGAGCAGTGCACAGCGAATACTCCGCGGCAAGCAACACGGCTGCCGCAACAGACACAGACGGGAGCGTGACGATACCAATGTTTGCTCGGCCTCTTCTCCCCTCAACAATAGACATTCCCAGCGCAACGTTTTCTCCACTGATCTACAAATACGCTCCGAGAATTTGCAAGTAAATATAACACATGTGTACCATCGCCTCGCCTGCATGTTTATTTATTACTCCTGTCTCTCTTCCTCCCTTTCTCTCATTATAAGGCAGACTAAACTACATTTCTAGGGACGATAGGAAAATACAGCGCATATGTAACACCGCCTCTCCTTTTGTATTTATCACGTATTATAACTGAATATTACTCCTCTCTCTCTCTCTCTCTCTCTCTCTCTCTCTCTCTCTCTCTCTCTCTCTCTCTCTCTCTCTCTCTCTCTCTCTCTCTCTCTCTCTCTCTCTCTCTCTCTCTCTCTCTCTCTCTCTCTCTCTCTCTCTCTCTCTCTCATTTGACAGACTAAGCTATATTTATAAGGGCGACGAGTAGCAATGAGTAAAGACTTCATTGTTAGACACGTCACCACTGTCGCAGTCTTGTTTATTGAGAATGAGAGATTGATGTGACTGTAAGGTTAGGTTTGGTTAGGTTTAGGGAAGGGTACACAAGGACAGGGTAGAGTAAAGGAGGATAAGAAAACATACGATAGGATATAGAAGGTAGAGTCGCACAAGTCAAGTTAGGTCAGGTGAGGTGAGGTTATATCAGGTTTGGTTAGGTTAGGTTAGAATGTTATACTCTCAAGTTTTGTTAGGCTAGGTTACGTCAGGTCAGGTCAGGTTTTGTTAGGCTAGGTTAGGTCAGGTCAGGTCAGGTTTTGTTAGATTAGGTCAGCTCAGCTCAGGTTTTGTTAGGTTAGGTCAGCTCAGGTCAGGTTTTGTTAGGTTAGGTGAGGTCAGGTCAGGTCAGGTTTTGTTAGGCTAGGTTAGGTAAGGGTAAAAATAAAATCAAACAGTTAGTTAAGACTGATGGGTGGTGAAGGACTAATCTCAACTGAAAAATGGAGAAATGGTTCATAGTTTAATGGTTTTATTCTGGAAGCGTTCCGGAGCGTTCGTGCAGGGATTACACGCCGCCACGCACTCACTTGGCGGAACACTGTGGCCTCAATAGTTACCGAGGCGTTGTCCCGGCGTGGCGTGTGGCGTGGCGGTGGAGGTGGGGGTAGTGGGTAAGGCTGCCAAGGGGGACTTACCTACTCTTGACCAGACTGAGTGCGGGAGGAGGAGGTGGCAGGGGATTGCAGCGGTGGACTAAACACACGCTGATGCATAGATATTTACAGAAACACACACGCACACACTCACACACACAGCTCAGTCACGTCCCTGGGTGTGGCCGTGCATGGTGCCCCCCGGGAGATCTTACATAGCAGGCTGGTGGTGGTGTTGGTGGTGGTGGTGGTCGTCTTGTGATTTTACCTTAGTTACGCTCACAGTTAAGGAGATATCACAGCTCACAAGAAGGATGTTTAGTTTTATTCAGATATCAGCACTGTATTATTTACGTTGAAGGATCATACAGCAACAGACTTCTTGGCCCTTGCATGGTTGTTTGGAAACTGACTAGTAGTAGTTCAATTCAATTCAATTCAATTCAATTCAATTCAATTCAATATTCTTTATTCACACAAGATGTGTACACAAACTAAAATACATACTAAAACTAAAAGAAAGAAAAACATTTCATTTAATTATTAAAAAAAAAAAAAACATAAATTTATACTAAATTAGACAATATCATACTGAATCCGACGTCACTCGGTGCACAAAGCATCAATCAACATCTTAGTTTCCCTTACATCTAAGATTGTGGTATCACATCTATCCCTCATCAAACACACCACGAATTTGTGCACCAGTCCGTGCAAGTTCGTACTGGTCACACTGCAGCTGCGTCCAAACCTTATTGATGTCTCCAATATTCATATTAAATTTGTATGAAAGATATCTTACATTACTGCCCATTATTGAATGTCTTCCATAAACCCCCATTCTTCCTATTGTTCTTATAACCATATTGTCTGATGTTAATATTTGGTTTATAAAAGCAATCTCCCGTTTTGCGAACCACATTTCTGGGGGCATAACATTAGCAATGTGAGGAAGCAGACTACAGTGTGTGGTCCAGGGCAGCTTCCACACTCGACGCACTGCAACCCTCCACGCTCGGTACACCGCTTCCATGCTACCATCACACACATTTAAAAGTTGACTACCATAAAAACTAGAACAATATTTAAAAACAAAGTATTTCTTACATGTGACAGTCCACCCTTAAAACGGGATAAAAATGAATTACATTGTCGATAAAAATCAGTCACACATTTAGAAGTATCACATTTAAAAATATTTCTTCCTAAAACATTTCCCAGGTGTACAATTCTCCATAATATCAATAGTTTTACCATTAATTTCTACATTAGGAATTATATTACTTCTTTTATTACCGTGGAAAACTATTAATTTGCTTTTCTTTTTCGTTATACACAATGTCATATCTCGATGCATAATCTACACAGATGCTTATCATCTTCTTGAGAGCAAAAACACTTGGTGCTAGACCTTTTAGGTCATCAGCAAACCCGAAGGCTCCTGCATAGGTGCCACCCATGTAGCAGCCAACGCCAGAGTCTCGCAATTCCGTGAGTAACCCGTCTACATAAACACAATACAGTATAGGAGAGATCACACCACCTTGTTTGACTCCATTACTCACTTCAAATGTACTAGACAGTAAGTCATTCCATCTTACGCTTAGTTTTTGATTTACGTACATGTTTAACAATAATCTACATATAAGAGGACATACATTACGTTTCAATAGAATATCAAATAATTTGCAATAATTAACTCTGTCGAAAGCCTTGCTTGCATCTAAAGTAAACCCATAAACAGTTGTACCTTTAGATACATAATAAGACACAGTTTCTCTCCACCATTGCTGTACACATAGTAGAGGATGTTCCTTCTTTGAACCCAAACTGCAAATCATTGGTCAATAGTTTATCCCTTTCTCTCATCAATACAATATTATCCAGTATTTTACTCATCAAACTACTAAGAGTAATCGCTCTGTAATTTTCACTGGTATTAAGATTTGCCCAACGACCTTTAGGAAGCGGTATCATAACCCCTTTCATCATGCTGTGGGGAGAGAAACCGTGCCTCAACATGGCTGAAAACAGTACAGACAAGTGTCCGTATAACACATCACCAGCATGTATGAGATGGTCAGACATCAGGTCACCCTCACCTTCTCCCTTTCCAGGCCTCACTCTCCGCAGTGCTTGACGCACCTCATCAGGCGTAATCAAGAGTATACTTTCATTACTATTTTTCTGACAAGAAATTACACTGTTGATGGCAGATTTTAAGCTATCCATCTCATTTGTATCGTATGAGGTACTGTTGTAAAGCTCTTCAAACTTTCCTTTAAATAAATCAGCTATATCTTTAGGACAATGTTTTCCATCAACTGCCTTAGGCGTTTTTTTCTTCTGTTTTCCCTTGTTTCTTACAGATCTCCAAAACTGTCTACCAGAAGCACTAGCCTGCAAACTCTCAGCTAATTTCTCTGTAGTTATTAACTCTTCTTGCTTTATAACCATCTTGCGTGCTTGGTGATAACATTTACGTGTTGTACGGCGTATTTCGGCAATGAGACCTTGCTGAGGTCGTTCACTGTCTACCCATAACCTGTGCCAAAACAAAGCAGTGCGAAAATAACCTCAACACAATCATTCCAGCCTGGCACAATTTTCTTAACTCTCCCACAATTTGTCCTTGGTATACACTCTTTACTTGCCTTTATAAGTGCATTGGTGATATGATCATAAAATGCTGCTATTTCCATTTCATGCTGGGTGCACATATTATTTCTACACATTAACATATCTTCCGGTAGGGGAACATTTAACAGATATCCAGTGACTAACTCTTTATACCTTAATATATCCTCAGTATTTGCCTTATGCCAACATATGCGCTCGAAGGTCTCATGCTCAATATTTTCCACATTATAAGAAATAGTAACATCTAAAACACACTTTATAGCTATATGGTCTGATGGATTGTTTACAGAATCAATAGTAGTATAAGTCTGAAGGAAGTTAGATATATTGTCTGATATCAAAAAATGATCTATCAGGGATTTAAAATTATTTCCTTTACTGCAATAAGTATAAGCAACTGTGGATAAGGCATCATTATCACAACAATAAAACCTGTACTCATCGATAAATTTAACAAAGGCCCGTGTCTGGGGCGTAACACGGCTAAAATCAGTATTAAAATCACCACCTACTAATATAAAATCTATATCATTACTAAGACTAAGAACTGCTATATCACTCAGTATATTTACATATTCATTCACATTTTGGTCACTTCTTTGATCATCACAGGGCATATATACACATATCACCAAACCCGTTTGTTCTGGTAAATGAACTCGAACAGCACACAATCGTTTGGATTCATAAGGTACAGGAGTGACACGAAACCGCTTGGAGTCACGCCACAGGATGGCTGCTCCGCCGTGCGGAGCAGCCATCCTGTGTAGTACTAGTAATCCAGTAGTAGTACTAGTAATAGTAGTAGTAGGCTTAGTAGCTTTGTTATGAATATTACAACAATGGTAGTGATAGTAGTAGTAGTGATAGTAGTAGTAGTAACAATAGCAGCAGTAGTACCACCGTCTAACCACCACTAACAACAACAACAACGGAGGTGGAGGCGGCGGGTGCAGTGTGGCAGTAGCAATAGCACCAGCATCTTCATCTCCACAGCAAAAATACGTGACAGCCGCAGCAGCCTCGCCGTGCATGCATCACGACACAGCTGCGCGCCCCGGCAACGCTGGAGGCAACACTGGGAGCAACACTGGAAGCAACACTGGCCAGCACAGCGCGAGGAAGGCACACACACACACACACACACACACACACACACACACACACACACACACACACACACACACACACACACACACAGAGAGAGAGAGAGAGAGAGAGAGAGAGAGAGAGAGAGAGAGAGAGAGAGAGAGAGAAGACAGAAAGAAAGGGGATTATGATGCAAGACGAAAAAAAGGCAGAAACCAAAGAAGTGAGAGTGAGAGAGAGAGAGAGAGAGAGAGAGAGAGAGAGAGAGAGAGAGAGAGAGAGAGAGAGAGAGAGAGAGAGAGAGACGAAAAAGAAAGCAACAAAAAAAGAAAACGAAGACAAAACACAGAGAGGAAAAAAAACGACCAAAAAAAATAACAAAAACAATACAAAAAAAAGCCAAAATTATACCAGGGGAACGAACACAGACAGAAAAAGGAAAGAAGGAAAGAAAAAAAAGAAAATGGGAATACAGAAAACGAGCAAAAAAGGGGTATATAGTCAACAGCACAAGCGAGAGTGGCGTCGGGAAGAGCAAACAACCAGGGCGTAAACTTTATCGCCGCGCATGTGCAGAGTAAACAGGCCCAAAAAGTGGCAAGGAAGGACCTCATTTTCCGCGCCGCCGTTTAGAAGGAATGGGAATGTGCGGAGCGAATAAACACCGGATTAAACCAAGGAAGCTGTGAAAAGATGCGCATTAACTTAATATCACCAGCAGGAGGAGGAGGATATGAGAGAGAGAGAGAGAGAGAGAGAGAGAGAGAGAGAGAGAGAGAGAGAGAGAGAGAGAGAGAGAGAGAGAGAGAGAGAGAGAGAGAGAGAGAAATAGCAGTTAACCACAAGAAAAAAAAGTACCAAGTATAACCAGAGAAGAAAAAAACTTGAAACAATTGGAATTAAAACCAGAGAAGAAAGAAAAAATTAGGAAAATTAAGAAAGGAAGGAAGGAAGGAAGGAGGAGGAATGAGTGGACACAAAGGAAAGGAGGATTACGAATAGATACTGTAATAAATAAGGAAATGAGATGCAAGGGAGGAGAAGACATAACTTCCACACAAAACTCGAGAGGAGGAGGAGGAAGAGGAGGAGAAGGAGGAGGAGGAGGAGGAGGAGGAGGAGATGGATTGCTGCTTGGAGTCAAGGCAACCCCAACTGATGCATTCTCTTGCCCAACACACTTACCTAAATGCTCCATCGCTGACATCTCCTCCTCCTCCTCCTCCTCCTCCTCCTCCTCCTCCTCCTCCTCCTCCTCCTCTTCCTTTCTTTTTCCATTGTTTTGTTATTTTCTTTTTTTTATTTTGTATTATTTATCATAGCTTCTTTCAGCCCAGTTCCCTCCTCCTCCTCCTCCTCCTCCTCCTCCTCCTCTTACTTTAGGTTAGTGCAGTCTCTCACAAACAGCCTCGTAAGAACCAACGGGTCTGTTGTTGTTTGTTCTTCCTTCATGTTCCTCTTCTGCTGCTGTTCCTCGTTTGGACCGCATTGAGAGAGAGAGAGAGAGAGAGAGAGAGAGAGAGAGAGAGAGAGAGAGAGAGAGAGAGAGAGAGAGAGAGACTTCTTATTTTTTTCAGTAGTCTGTGAGTCCTCTCCTGAATGAAACACGTGCTCCTCCTCTTGCCTCTTTTTACTCTTTCTTGTTTTATTTTTCTCCCTTCTCATCTTTATGCTCTTTTCTTTAATTGTTCACTTTTACCTTATTCGTGGTTTTTTTTTTCAGTTTGACATTTCTATTTTTTTTTCTCCCTTTCGTCTTTTTTTTTTTACATATATTATTCACATTTTCGGTATACAAGTGATTTTTTGGGGGGAAAGATTTTTTTTTTTTTTTTTGTGTGTGTGTGTTTTATGTATATACGTTTGTTGTGTGTTGTTTATTTGATGAGTCTTGTGCCCTGTTTCATGTTGTTGTTGTTGTTGTTGTTGTTGTTGTTGTTGTTGTTGTTGTTGTTGTTGTTGTTGTTTTTCTCTCTCTCTTTCTCACCTTTGTTTCCATATATCACCATTAACATTTTTTTTACAACTTTTTTTTTTTTCGAGTAATTTATTTCCACTTCTTGTTCTACGTATACCTTTGTTATGTCTTGTTTTGTTTATCCTTCTCATTTAGTTGTTTATGTTATTTGTGTACTTGTTTATGGTCTGTCGACGCGTAATATTTCACAATCTGTCACCTTTAAACTCGCTGCTACTCCATTTTGTACTCTCTCTCTCTCTCTCTCTCTCTCTCTCTCTCTCTCTCTCTCTCTCTCTCTCTCTCTCTCTCTCTCTCTCTCTCTCTCTCTCTCTCTCTCTCTCTCTCTCTCTCTAGTCTTGTCCATCTCATTCTCCTCCATCTTGTGTCCCGCCTTCTCTGATCCTTCCTTTCTTATTTCTTCCTATCTCCTCCCTTCTCCCTCCCCTCCTCCCCCCTTCTCTTCCCTCTCCTCTTCCTCCTTTCTTCCTCTATCTCTTCCATGATCCTGGTTTATCTCGGCCATATGAGATTCCTCCTCCTCCTCCTCCTCCTCCTCCTCCTCCTCCTCCTCCTCCTGTCATTCCTGTTTTCTCTTATATTTGTTTTCCTAATTTGCTTTTTCATTTTTTTTTTTTCTCTGTACCATTCTCTCTCTCTCTCTCTCTCTCTCTCTCTCTCTCTCTCTCTCTCTCTCTCTCTCTCTCTCTCTCTCTCTCTCTCTCTCTCTCTCTCTCTCTCTCTCTCTCTCTCTCTCTCTCTCTCTCTCTCTCTCTCTCTCTCTCTCTCTCTCCCCCGTCACGTGGTTCTTGAAGGTCGACACAAACACAGGTTGAAGCACGTATTCTTATATTGTTAGGTGTGTTTACATATTGACGGCTCTCACGCTTCCTCGTGTCAGCGTCTGCCTGAATATTAGTCTGTTTCATTTTGATTATATACTTGGTTGAAACTTATGTCATTGTAGTACGTATAAATTATGTTAAGACTATTGTTATCTAAGTATTATATTGTATTATGTCGTATGATAATGGAATTGTATTGGTGTTAAAGCACCTGTCCTGTCTCGGTGTATTGGGCCTCAGCAGAACAGACGGAGAACACACCGCTTGTCCCGCGCCTCGCCCTGCTCCACTCAGCCTTGCGAGGAGGAACAATACATGCAATACAATCAGCTTTCTTATCCCTAACACCGCCTTCCCACGCGCCTCATGTAGCCACGCCACGCGACACGTGTCCAGCCGCCTCACAGCAGCGTGTGTCTGACAGCCTCACAGTGTACCTGACAGCATTACAGCAGTGTGTGCCTGGCAGCGTGTCCTCTTGACCCTCAATAAGCGGTCTTGTCGAATTTGCTGAGGTGAGTGTGATCCTAAAGCATCCTAAAGCCGAAAGAAATTAAAATTAAAATTATGGTGAGGAGGACATGACTGAAGTGTGGCCAAAAAAAAAAAAAATGACATGCCTCAGTCGCTCGTGAGGGAGTCCTTCCAGCCCGCGGTGAATTCTTAGTGCTTGGAACTGAAGTGAGCGAGGATTCTCAGAGTACGATTGTGTGGTCAAGTCTAATATAATGAGTGAAGGTAGTCGCGCTGTTTAGCAGCTGAGTAAGATGGTCAGCGTGTTTCATCATGTTGATATAGTGAACGGACATTGAATTCTAAGATTCCTAACTCGGCAGCGCCTGCACCGGGACAGACTGGCGTGGCTTGTTTGATGAAGCCCTCATTCTGTGCGAGAGGGAGCGAGACTCCTCTTGACTAGTCGCTGCTCAAGTAAATTGTTTTTGTTTGACTTTCTTCCTAAGATTTTTTATCTGAAAGCATCTTTCCGTGGAGTGGTTGCCTGCGCCATGCAGCGCGCAGCGCAGTACTGGTGTGTGTTGCGGCGCCGCCCATTTCCCGGAGCCTCCGTGATTAGCAGGCCTTGTAGGACTTCCCTTGGCTCGGGAGGTGAAGGCAGCCTTAGGTCTCACGGAGGGACGTTCCTTCGGGACTGAAGTAAATTTAGGGAGACATTCGCCCCCAGATGTTTTCTTCCGTGAGTCTGCACGCTTACGAAAACATTTGCTTTCCTTATGCCCTGCCTTGTGACAGTAGGAACACACTGCTGCCTGTGTAGCAACCGGTACTGAATCTGAAGGCTGGGATGCTGCCTCCGTAAAGTTAGTGTTTGAATCCGCAGAGTTCACTGCAGCAGCAGCGCGTCCCATCTCCCTCAGCTTGTCATCCAGAGCATACACGAAATCATCCAGGTGTTCTGAGGGGTGGAATGGAATGGACAGTGCAGCGAGGCGAATACGTGGCTGGACGTGAAGCATGTACACTAACAGTCCCAAAAATTTCGTCACATTGTCAGTGGTAATGTAAGCACCTGAGCACCAGCCTGCCTGATGGAGAATCCTCAGGCAGCTCTCGGCCAGGATGTTAGCAGGCAGTGACGCCTCCCACACGTCTTTCCTCCCCAGATTGTGAGTCACTGACTCCACCACCGCCATCGTCTGCTTCACCACCAGGGTTGTTGCACCGCTACTGAATACATTTAGGAAATTCTGTCTGAATTTGTCGTAATCCTGCTGGATTATTGTGACTGAGAAGGCAGCGCCCTGCATGACGCAGCACGCCCTGGATCCAGGCTGTAGCCGTGAGCGGACAAAGGATATTCTGTCAGCGTGTCCATAAATGTCATAGATGTTCATCACACCTTCACAGAGAGTAATAAACTGAAATGCCCCGTAATCTTCGTCCTCTCCACTAAACGGGCGGATGAACATCATCCTCGCGTCACGTGAGGCGTTGGGGTTACTCACTGTTGCCGCCGCGGGACCAGTCACTGCTGCCGACGCGGGCCTGGTCGCTACTGCCGTTGCAGGATTAGTCAGTGTGATCACTTGCGTCCCGGATGCAGGACTCAGCTTGGGTCTGTGGATGGGAAAACTGGTAAGAGAAAGCGTATGGACCTTTTGCTTGGAGTAGCCATGCTGTAGTAGTAGTAGAGTGTGTAGCAAGTGCGAGCCCAGCAGTAGTGGGTTGTGCCTCAGCGTGGTTTGGTCAGTGAGGAACTTTATAGTGAGAATAAATAAACTTTAAGTTTTGTGTTTCGGAGGGTGAACCACGCCAGTAATAAAACGTGCCTTC
>NC_087158.1:26727039-26732039 GCF_035594125.1 Scylla paramamosain | reverse complement strand
CCGCCGTGTCCCGCTTCTGGGAAAAAAAAAAGTACCCGGACATTCTCACCGTGTTTGCTGGGATGAGTTTCTGCAACCGTGTGTGTGTTTTTGGTGTTCTTGTTATTTTCTTACATCTTTTTTTTTTTCCTTCCTTCTTTTGTACTTTTTTCGTTCCCGCGTACTGTTTGTGTCTTGTCTTTGTCAGTTTTTTTGTATCTTGTTTTCCTTCTTTTTTTATGACTGGTGGATTCTCTCTCTCTCTCTCTCTCTCTCTCTCTCTCTCTCTCTCTCTCTCTCTCTCTCTCTCTCTCTCTCTCTCTCTCTCTCTCTCTCTCTCTCTCTCTCTCTCTCTCTCTTCGCTTTATCTTTTTTCTCAGTGATAACCCGGAAATAACAATCACAAGGGCTTTATTTTCATTCTTTACTTTTCATGTGTACGTAGGAAACCATCGTGAGAGAGAGAGAGAGAGAGAGAGAGAGAGAGAGAGAGAGAGAGAGAGAGAGAGAGAAATAATACCATCGAGAATCAATGCGCTGCAGTTAGTACAGAATCTGATGGCACCACAAACTCTATATATTGGAATCGATACAGAACCTAACCACCAATTAATTACCTGCATTCACCCCGTTAACCCCCTACCAGCGCCTTCCTCTCCCCTCCCCGCACGTCTCACACTCCCCCTACCCATATATCACCTGCACTACCCTTCCCTCGTCCACTCTACTCCTTCCTTTTTTCCACACCTCCTCCCCAGTGGCCGCCTCTCTCTACCACTTTCCTCACCACTCTCCTTGTAGGAAACACCTTTTTGTCCCTCCCTCTTGCCTCTACCAGCTCCTGAGTTATCTTCCTCTTCCTCTCTACCTGCAACCCCTTACTCTTTCCTTTCGTCGAACTCTAATGTAGTGTAGTCTCTTGAACATTCATATCAATACATTAGTAAATTCTGTATCATGAAAAAAAATATCCTCACTTCTCTTCCTCTTTGCCTCTTACCTTTTTTCTTCTTCTTTTTCGCTCATTCTAATCATCACATTTTTTTTTCTCTCTCTTCTTCTTACCCTCATCTGTTAACACTTCACACCTCCCCCTTTTCTTCTTCAGACATTAATTTTTCCTCTCTCCCCTTTCGATCTCTTCTTTCTCTCTGTTATTCCCCTCCCTAACCCTCAACTGTCAATTCATTTCCTCTCAGTTCACGCGTCAGGCTTAAAAGTGTCATTCTGCTAGTCTGTTCTTCCTTTGTGTTCCTTCGTGTTGCTGCAGAACAATGCCAAAGCTACCACCAGTATTCCCTCCCACCCTCCCCTCCCTCAGCGTCGCAGGTTTGCACTCCAGACGCTGCGGATCATCATGAAGTTAACCTGCCGGGGTGGTGATGGTGCTGGTGGTCCCACAGAGGCGAGAAGACCCGGGAGATGGTGATATGGTGCTCTTCTGCCGCCCTTCCTCCTCCCTTCACTTAGTGGCTGATTTGTCTTTCTCCTCCTCTTCCTTCTCCTCTTCTTATACTCAGTTTCCCTCCTTCCCTCCAGGCATTTCCTCCTCCATCTCCCTCCTTTCTCCGCCGTCCGTCCGTTCGCCCGCCCGCCACTCCAGCCCAAAGTACAATAACATTACCAAGTTTCTAATGATATTATTCAACTCGCTAACTCCTTCACGCCTCTCCACGGTAATTACTGCCTCCTCTGTCTCCTCCTCCTCCTCCTTCTCCTCCTCCTCTTCTTCCTCCTATTGTTCTTCCTCCTCCTCCCCCTCCTCCTCCTTACATTCATATGACCACTTTTCTCTATATCCTTAATTTCAAAGGTATGGGAATGTTAAAATGTCCTCCACGGAGCCTTTGTGGTCTGCTGCTCCTGTGAGGAACCGTGGTGCTCCTGCAGCCCGGCGCCTTGCAGGAGGCTGGGAAGCACGGCAGGAAGGGAGGGTGACAGCTCGTGACAGGTGTAAAAGTGAGATGTCAGGTGTCGCGGCGCTGTCAGATAATTCTGCTCCTCTCAGCGATGGAGACAAGAGACTTCTGGAAAAAAAAAAAAAAGAAAGAAAGAAAAACGTGAAACAGGCACCTCTCTGAACGGGAAAGTGTTAGAAATCTCAAGCTGTGACAGGAGTGCATAAGAACTCGAGAACATCAGGGAAGAGTGGAAGAATTAAAGTCAATCAGTCACCACAACGTTCAGTTTCTTGCCGTCTGTCGTAATGTTATATTAGTTAGTGATCTGAGCACATATCCTCCTCCCACCGTCGGTTTCCTCTGTAAGACTTTCTCCACCTTGTCTGTACGAGCGCTGACTGTATCGTTCCCGTAAGTTACTCAGGTGAAGGTAAACACTGCAGGTATGTGGTTCTTTAATGGTGTCGATCTTACGAGTATAGTGGGTGTGACCGCACGGTGGCGTGAGACAGAGGGAAGTGAAGCCTAAACAAGTGCATGCAAGTAAATTGTTCAGAAAATGGTGGTGATGGTGGTGGTGGTGTAGGGGAAAGTGTAGCAGCGAATGTTTAGTAGTTAGATTGTGGTGGGTAAATCGTGGTAGTGTAGATGGTGGTGATGCGTACATAAATTCAGAGAGGTGATGCAGGGTGACACGGGAGTAGTAGTAGTAGTAGTAGTAGTAGTAGTAGTAGTGGTAGTAGTAGTAGTAGTAGTAGTAGTAGCAGCAGCAGTAAAAGTGGTAGCAGTAAAATTTCATTGTCATACGTTAAACAGTACCATGAGTTCTCCATCACTCTCCTCTAGCAAATTCTGGGAGGCTCTTTGTTACATTTTTCCACCTGCATATGATTTCCACTCGTCCAGGAGAGGAGTATCAAGCCGCTTACGGAACTAAATCAGCTCCACCTCCAAAACTCAGACACTTCTTTTAATTCTTTTGACCACATTTTTATTTTTTTTTTTTTTTTGAGAGAGAGAGAGAGTGATTACGTAAACTTTTCTTAATTTTGTTATTTATACTTTGATTTCTTTTCCATGCAAACCCAAGAAAGTAAATGAAAAAAATAAAAACAGTCGATAAGATGACATTCCTCCTCCTCCTCCTCCTCCTCCTCCTCCTCCTCCTCCTCCTCCTCCTCCATGTCCTTTGTTTGGTGTTTGTTTGTCTTTATATCTGTTTGACTTTCCATTTGTCTGTCTGTCTGTCTTTGTGTCTCTTTCTATTTGTTTATCTCTGCCTCACTATCTTTGTGTGTGTGTGTGTGTGTGTGTGTGTGTGTGTGTGTGTGTGTGTGTGTGTGTGTGTGTGTGTGTGTGTGTGTGTGTGTGTGTGTGTGTCCCGGAAGTTTTATTGGTCAGGAAATAATATCACTTCGGGGGCAGAAAGCTTCGTCCTCTCTCTCTCTCTCTCTCTCTCTCTCTCTCTCTCTCTCTCTCTCTCTCTCTCTCTCTCTCTCTCTCTCTCTCTCTCTCTTTCTCCGTTTTTTTCTTTTCGATTTAATCTTCCCTCCGTTTTCCCTCTCCTACATCCTTTCTTTTTCCTCCCTTTTTACTCTCCCATACTTCCATCCATTCTCCTCCTCCTCCTCCTCCTCCTCCTCCTCCTCCTCCTCCTCCTCCTCCTCCTCCTCCTCCTCCTCCTCCTCCATCAAGCATAAACGAACCGGAAATATGAATAAAGACAGGTAAATATATTCCTAAGTCGTTTAGATAAGTCTCCCTCAACTTACCATCCTTTTTCTTTTATTTATTCCGTGCACTTTATATCTTCTTGCCCTAAAATTTTCTTAGTTGTTTTTAGATAAGTACCTCCTTTACTCCTCATTCTTTTTCTTTGATGTTTTACTTAGTTCTCGTTACCTTTGTCCCTCCCACCCTCCTCCCTCTACTTATCATCCTTTTTCTTTCATTTACTCGATGCAATATAGGTTAAAAAAAAAAAGTATCTGTGCATAGGGTGTCTGATGAATACCGTTCAGTTTGGGTCAGTTTCTAGTTTTACGCTATATTTTCGTTTCCTTTCGTTTTGTTCAGTTTTTTCCTCCCCCTCCCGAGCCACGACACAGGAATATAACTAAAGATATGAATAGAGAAGGTTAGAAATTTCTTAATCTCATATATATATATCTCCTTCTATTTATTTATTTTTTCTCATCTACTGATCTACTCAATGCACTTAACCCTTTTTTTCCTACTGTCCTGTGCTTCCTCCCCCTCGCCAGCCACGCCGCACAGAAACGTAAACAAACTGCATAATTTCCCCCTTGATCTGTGCCTGTGCGAGTTAGGGGAGAGTACCGGGGAAGTGCTGAAAAACTGGTAATTTACTCGTATCGCGGGGGGAAGGTGCGCGTCTGTGACTGGGATTGGGTGAAGGATGGAAAAATGTATGGAAGGATATGTATGTATGTATGAATGAGTTTGTATGTATGTATGTATGTATTGTTTGGAATAGTCGTATTGTTTTGTCGTCTTTGAAGAAAAGTTATATTGTTTCTTCCTTCCCAATCTCACGTTGTCTTCAGGTGGTCATTTCAGGTGCAGTGGACACGCCAAGACACCAAAAAATGAAGAGAAAAAAAAAAAAGAAGAGGAAAAAAAAATTGTCTGGTTGAGTGCAGGCTAGCGAGGGACGGCAATGCGTGGTGGTGGTGGTGGTGGTGGTGGTGGTGTCGGTAATTGTGGTGGTGGTGAATGCAAAAGAGTAATTGGCTACAGGCTAATGATGGATAGTGGTGTTGTTGTTGACTGGTGGTGGTGGTGGTGGTGGTGGTGAGGGTGGTAGTGGTGATGGTGGTGGTTTTATGATTACCAAACATGATAACGACAGCTATTCTCTCTCTCTCTCTCTCTCTCTCTCTCTCTCTCTCTCTCTCTCTCTCTCTCTCTCTCTCTCTCTCTCTCTCTCTCTCTCTCTCTCTCTCTCTCTCTTTACATTCCCAACACCTCACCTCACCTATTTCATCGTCCTCCTTCAGCCATCCCTCACATCCCCGCTCCTCGTACATTCCCTCTCGCCAACACCCGCGCCTCCTACATCCCCTTCGGCCACTCCAGCCTGCGTATCTACCCCCATAA
>NC_087158.1:26689539-26717039 GCF_035594125.1 Scylla paramamosain | reverse complement strand
TATTCTTTTTGTTGATTTACTTATTCATGTTGTTTATTTATCTATTCGTTTATTCTAGAGAGAGGGAGAGTGATGTGAGATCGTTAAGATGTTTTTTTTTAGAGAGAGAGAGAGAGAGAGAGAGAGAGAGAGAGAGAGAGAGAGAGAGAGAGAGAGAGAGAGAGAGAGAGAGAATTAACTGCATTATGAGTATTTTGCATAGAATGAGTAATGAACCTCCTTTTTTAGAACTTTTTCTCTCTCTCTCTCTCTCTCTCTTTCGTATAGGCAGACTACGCTATTAATGAGACGTGTTACCATTGAGTTAATTTGTATTGCTTTGTGTCCGTGAAGGCAAGGCTGCATTGGTAAACACTGCACGCTAACTCAACCTAACATACTGATGGGGTGATGGTGATGGTGGTGGTATTGATGGTGGTGGTGGTGATAGTGCTCTCTTTACTTAGTACCTCAGAGCAGGGGAAAATTAAAGGTCAGAGAGAGAGAGAGAGAGAGAGAGAGAGAGAGAGAGAGAGAGAGAGATTGACGTCAATTACAACCTCGTCAAGTGAATATCGTAAGTTGTGTACGATAATTACTTACCTGCTGCTGTTGTGATACCTGAGCACGCACACACACACACACACACACACACACACACACACACACACACACACACACACACACACACTTAATCACTGGTGGCCCCCGGGGTGACTCAAGCCGCGACAAATGTTCACATAAACTGGACAAATTGTTCATTAATCTGGAGTGCGGCCGACAGCCACTCCACTGTGACATTTTGCTCCACCTCATGCTGCCTTCCTTCCCTCTCTTCCTCCTCTTCTCCTTAGTTTTCTTCCTTCCCTCCTTTCTTTCTTTCTTTCTTCCTTTATTTTTTCCTGTCCTTCCCTCCTTCCTCTTGCTCTCATCTCTTTCCTTCCTTCTTACCTTTCTTCCTTCCTTGCTTATCTCTCTTCTCTCTTTCCTATTTTCCTTCCTTCTCTCTTTTCTCCTCTCTCTCTTCCTTCTTCCTTACTGCCTCCATTCCTTCCCTTGCTCCCTTCTTTCTTCCCCTTTCCTTCCTTCATTACTGCCTTTCTTCTTTCCTTCCTCCTTCTCTTTTCCTCTTTTCTTTCCATCTTTTCTGCCTTCCTTCGTTCCTCCCTTCCCTTCATTTCCTTCCTATTTCCTTTTCCGTTCCTGTCTATTATTTCATGGTTCCTTCCTTCTCTTTACTTTTATTTTATCTTTGCCCTTTTTCCTTCTTTCCTTCCTTCCTTCCTTCCTTGCTTCCTTCCTTCCTTGCTTCCTTCCTTCCTTCCTTCGTTTATTTAATTATTTCCATCCTTTCCAGTTGTTTTGTTTCATCTCAGTTTTCTTCCACCTCCCATTTCTCTTTTCTTAATGTCCTCCTTCCTCCTTCCATCTCTTTCTTTTTCTTCCTTCGCTTCCTTCCTTCCTTCCTTCCTTCCTTTCTGTTCTTATTCTTTTCTTTTCTGATTTACAGCCATTTCATTCTCTCTCTCTCTCTCTCTCTCTCTCTCTCTCTCTCTCTCTCTCTCTCTCTCTCTCTCTCTCTCTCTCTCTCTCTCTCTCTCTCTCTCTCTCTCTCTCTCTCTCTCTCTCTCTCTCTCTCTCTCTCTCTCTCTCTCTCTCTCTCTCTCTCTTGTACTTCTCCATCCATATTTAACAATCCATCATTTTTTCTCTCCCTCCCTCTCTTCTTCCCTCCCTCCCTCCCTCCCTCCCTCTCCCCTTCCTTTCTCCCCCTCACCTTGAAAATAACAATATGCGCAACACCTCCTTCCCCTCCCTCCACCTTTCCTCCCTCCCTCCCTCCCACCCACCTTCACTCCAGTGCGTGTCTTTATGGCGAAAACTCACCTGTCTTTCTTCTTCCCCTGTACAGGTAAAAGAGGAGTGTGGCGCCGTTTACACCTGGCAACACACACACACACACACACACACACACACACACACACACACACACACACACACACACACACACACACACACACACACACACACACACACACACACACACACACACACACACAGACCTGTTCGCCTTCAGGTAAGGTGTTGTAGGTGATAAGTGAATGGTATGTTGATTGTTGTTGTTGTTGTTGTTGTTGTTGTTGTTGTTGTTGTTGTTTTGTTACTTTATTATTATTATTATTATTATTATTATTATTATTATTATTATTATTATTATTATTATTATATTATGCAAACGTCACAAAGTCGTTGATTATGCATGTACCCTGATTCTCTCTCTCTCTCTCTCTCTCTCTCTCTCTCTCTCTCTCTCTCTCTCTCTCTCTCTCTCTCTCTCTCTCTCTCTCTCTCTCTCTCTCTCTCTCTCTCTCTCTCTCTCTCTCTCTCTCTCTCTCTCTCCTCCCTTCCGTCTCCGATTTCGCTGAACTTGTGTGTGTGTGTGTGTGTGTGTGTGTGTGTGTGTGTGTGTGTGTGTGTGTGTGTGTGTGTGTGTGTGTGTGTGTGTGTGTGTGTGTGTGCGTGGGTGGCTGCACAAGGGTGTCCAATGAGGTATAATGAAAGTAATTAACGAGTATTGATATTAACATTACCATTATTAAATAATTTATCATTACCCAGGAAATACTAAATACGTATTTTTATGTTGACATTTTACACTACTACTACTACTACTACTACTACTACTACTACTACTACTACTACTACTACTACTACTACTACTACTACTACTACTACTACTACTACTACTACTACTACTACTTCTACTACTACTACTACCTGCCTCCACTGACGTCACATCTTTCCACCACAGATTACCCTTATGATTAATTTATTGACAGCTTGTACATATGACTAACGATATTGACATGTTTCCCCTTCCATCCCCCTTCCATCATCTCCCTTTCCTGTATCGTCTCTTTTACTTTCTTCTCCCTTTTTGTCCTTTCCCTTATTCTTCCCTTTTCTTCACTCTGTCGTAATCTTCCTCTCTCTTCCATCCTTTTTTCATCATCCTACGTCTTCTCTTTTCTTTCCTTTTCTCTATATTTCCCTCTCATTCTCTTCCCTCCCTTCTCTTGTCTTCTTTTCCTTTTTTGTCTTTACTTAATGTTCCATCTTGATATTCTTCCTATTTTTCTTCATCCTCTCTCTCTCTCTCTCTCTCTCTCTCTCTCTCTCTCTCTCTCTCTCTCTCTCTCTCTCTCTCTCTCTCTCTCTCTCTCTCTCTCTCTCTCTCTCTCTCTCTCTCTCTCTCTCTCTCTCTCTCTCTCTCTCTCTCTCTCTCTCTCTCTCTCTCTCTCTCTCTCTCTCTCTCTCTCTTCCTCCCCTTTTCTTTAACCTTTTATTCTCATCCTTCCCTCTTTCCATCTTTTACTCTAACTGTTGCTCTATTTCTCTCTGTCTATATTTAACCATCTTTTATCTTTTCCTTGCTCTCACTTGTCTTTTGGTTTTCTCCTTTCTCTCTCTCTCTCTCTCTCTCTCTCTCTCTCTCTCTCTCTCTCTCTCTCTCTCTCTCTCTCTCTCTCTCTCTCTCTCTCTCTCTCTCTCTCTCTCTCTCTCTCTCTCTCTCTCTCTCTCTCTCTCTCTCTCTCTCTCTCTCTCTCTCTCTCTCTCTCTCTCTCTCTCTCTCTCTCTCTCTCTCTCTCTCTCTCTCTCTCTCTCTCTCTCTCTGTTTTCATGTAGTTTGTATTCTGTTTCCTGACTTTTCTTTCTTTTCTTTTTCTTTTTTTCTTTTTTTTTTCTTGGTCTGTTTTATTTAGTTGTGTTCCTTTATTCCTGCCACCACAAGTTAGGTTTTCACTTTTTTCTTCTTTTATTCTGTATCTGTTCTCTTTTTCTCTGTATCCACACTTTTATCTCGTGTTTTCTTATTTTTCCTGTTTTCCTCTTTTCTCTACTTTTTTATCTTTTTCTCCTTTTCTGTTCTCTCGTGTTCGTATTTTTTTTTCCTTTTTTTTGTTTTGCGTTATTTTTTTCACTATTTCTTGTAACCTTTGCCCTTTTTTTCTTCTTTTTTTATTATTGTTTTCTATTCCTCTTTTCTCTTTCGCTTTTCGCATTGTATTTTTTTTATTGCTCCGGTTTTTTTTTCGTTTTTTCGTTATTATTGGTTCCTATGAATTTTTCTATATTTTTACTTTTCGTCGTATTCTTTCTCTTTTTTTCTTTTTTATTTTACTTTTTGTTTTATTTTTCTCACGTCTCTGGTTTTCTGTGTCATTTTTTCCCCCTTTTTCCTATTTCTCGCGTTTTGTGTTATTTTCTCGTTTGTCCCTTTCTTTCCCTATTCTCGTTCTCTTCTATATTTTCCCCACCCCCCTTTCTATCTCCCGTGTATTCTTTTATTTTTATCTACGTTTTTTTTCCGTTTTTCCTGTGTTGTTCCTCCTATTCTCGTTTGTATCTATTTTTTTCCCCTTTTCCCATCTTTCCTGTATTCGCATTATCGTTTTTCTTTCCTTTTGTCTCCCTTTCTTTCTCCTTTTTCTACTTTGTTTTCTCCTTTTCTCGCTTTCCTCTGCTCATTGTATCCTCTCGTTTTCCTATTTGTCCCCATTTTCTCTCCTTCACCTTTTCACTCATTCATCATTCGTTAACCCCTCTCCCCTTTCACCTCCCCTCATCTGTCTCCTGCTTCCTCCCCTCGTTTATTCTTTTCCTTCACTTCCCGTACCCCATTCTTAGTACTTCAGTTTTTTTTTTTTTTATCTCCCTCCTCCTCCTCCTCTTTATCTTCCTCCTCCTCCTCCTCTTTCTCTGTTGAAGTTGATTAATCTTTAGAAACTTTGGTGTTACATCTGGACTTTCAGTAACTTTTGTTGTGTTAAGTTCCTTTTTTTTTAAGTTACTCCTGGTTAGGTTAGTATTTCTTAAGTCTCTGTCTCTAAGTGTGTGATATATTTCCCTCTCTCTCTCTCTCTCTCTCTCTCTCTCTCTCTCTCTCTCTCTCTCTCTCTCTCTCTCTCTCTCTCTCTCTCTCTCTCTCTCTCTCTCTCTCTCTCTCTCTCTCTCTCCTTTTTTTCGTGTTTTTTTTATAGTTTGATTTCTTTTTCCTTACTCTTGTTGCTTTTGTCTCCTCATTTCGCTTTTCATACCATTCTTGTAATATTTTCTTTTTTTTTCCTTCATCTTCTTTTCCCTTTAGCTAAGTGCAGTGGCGAGCGAAAAATAGTAACAAAAAAAAAAAATACGCTATTGTTCGGTTGTTACTCTGTTTTTCGTTCTTACTTCATTTCATTCTGAGCGCAGTAAATAAGAAATAGCTAAAAAAAAAAAATAAAAAAATAATAAAAATAATAATAATAATAATAATAATAATAATAATAATAATAATAATAAAATTCTCCACAGGTGCCTCACACAGGTCACGTATCTCTCACCTGTGTGTGTGTGTGTGTGTGTGTGTGTGTGTGTGTGTGTGTGTGTGTGTGTGTGTGTGTGTGTGTGTGTGCGTGCGTGCGTGCGTGCGTGCGTGCGTGTGCTGCTTTAAAAGTATTCCCCGGTGCAGGCGAATCACGGGAGGTCTTCTTTAATTAACATTCTCCTTCTGTTTCATGTTTACTGACTGACTGACTTGTTTTGTTTTAGATTTGTGCCTTTCATGTCTCCCCGTGCTTCCTGCCTTCCCTCTTTTCATTGCATCGAGTCTGTAATTTTCACTCCGCGGTTTCATCTTTTATTTATTTGTCATATTTCTTTGTTGCATGTTCCTTTTCTTTGTATGTCTGTCTTCTCTTCTACTAAATGTGCTTCTGGTTATTTGTTTATCATGTTCTCTGTCTTTTTTCCGTTATTCTGCCCCGTGTGTCTCTCTCTCTCTCTCTCTCTCTCTCTCTCTCTCTCTCTCTCTCTCTCTCTCTCTCTCTCTCTCTCTCTCTCTCTCTCTCTCTCTCTCTCTCTCTCTCTCTCTCTCTCTCTCTCTCTCTCTCTCTCTCTCTCTCTCTCTCTCTCTCTCTCTCTCTCTCTCTCTCTCTCTCTCCCCCCTAGTTTCCTTCTCTACCCTCCCATCTTCATCCCTACCTCCTCTTTTCCTCCTCCTCCCCACACATCCTTTCCTTCCCCGTGCCTTCCCTCCTTCCTCTTCCCCTCTTTCGCTCTTCATCTTTTACGCAGAGTTGAGGGCCAGACGCGCTTGAGGTCCTGGCGGGTGAGAGGAGGAGGAGGAGGAGGAGGAGGAGGAGGAGGAGGAGGAGGAAGAGGACGAGGGCAAGAGTAATGAAGTGAAATGTGGCAACACTGTGGCGTGGAGTGTTGTCATTGGCAGCGCTGAAGGAGATGGAGGATGTGGAGTGTGTGTTAGAGGAGATGGAGGAGGAAGAGGAGGAGGAGGAGGTGGAGGTGGAGGAGGTGGAAGTGGAGGAGGTACCCGTATGTGTGTGTGTGTGTGTGTGTGTGTGTGTGTGTGTGTGTGTGTGTGTGTGTGTGTTTGTGTGTAACAAGAGCAGCAGGAGGTGGTGAAGGTGACGACGATGGAGAGAGAGAGAGAGAGAGAGAGAGAGAGAGAGAGAGAAAAAGGTCAAGTCAAATTCAATTCAGTTCGCGTTTTCTTTGTCCCTCAAGTGATGACCTGGGATGGCCGCCCCTGCCCCTCCACCCCAATCACGTCCCGGAGGCTACAGGGGGGAGGGGGTGAGGTGAAGATGTGGGGGAAATTGACTCCACTTAGGAGGAGCAGAGGGGGACAGAGGGAGGGAAAAAAGATACCAGCGGAAAGGAAGAAGGAAGAGGGAGGGAGGGAAAGAAGAAGGAAGAATGGAAAGGAGAGAAGAAATAGGGATGGGAAAAAAAAGGGAAGGAAGAAAAGAAGGCGCTAAGGAGTGAAGGAGATTGAGGAAGGAAGGAAAAGGGAGGAATAGGAGTGGAAAGGAGGAATGAAGAAATAGAAAGTAGCAGAAAATGAAGGAGGGAAGGAATGAGGGAGGAGGAAAGGGATGGAGGGAGGAGGAAAGGGAGGGAGGGAGGAATGGAAGGCGGTAGGGAATGAAGGAGATGGAGGAAAAAAGGAACAAATGATGAAGAAGTAAGGGATGGATGGAGGAATGGACAGCGTTAGGGAATGAAGGAGAGGGATGAAGAAGGGAACAAATGAAGGAGGAATAAAGAAATGGAGGGTGGCATAGGGCCCGGGAGGGAATGAGGTAGAGATAAGGAAGAATACTAGCAGAAGGCGGGAGGAAGGGAAGGGAGGGGCTAGATGGAGGGAAGGAGAGACTGATTTAATCTGTTGACTGATTTCTTTGCTCCTTTACTTAATGACTCACTAACTGACATTTGCCAACTGACTTCACCCATTAGTAGTAGCAGTCGTGTCCTAATTCACTAGCTTATTTAATCCTTTCACCTTCTTAACTTATTTACTTGTTCACTCACCCTTACTACTCTTCAGCTTCATAACTTGGATCATATCGAAGTAACATTAGTGATTTCATCTGAAGTTTTAGTTAAGTTAGGTTGGGTTTAGATTCATTCACTTCATTAATTTCACTACTAATTATCTCATTTTATAGATCACGACTTGAAGAAAACGTCTAAACTTACTTCGCTTGCTTATCTTTGACTTAATACTGGAGTTGTAAGGCGCCACATGACCCTGCTGTTGTGGCGCGATAAGTCAGTCAGTCAGTCAGTCAGTCGGTCAGTCAGTCAGGTAGAAAGCAATATTACATGAAGCGTCATTTTTTTGCTTCCTTTCTGTCTAAATATTTACTCTATAAGTTCATTTTTACCTCTCTCTCTCTCTCTCTCTCTCTCTCTCTCTCTCTCTCTCTCTCTCTCTCTCTCTCTCTCTCTCTCTCTCTCTCTCTCTCTCTCTCTCTCTCTCTCTCTCTCTCTCTCTCTCTCTCTCTCTCTCTCTCTCTCTCTCTCTCTCTCTCTCTCTCTCTCTCTCTCTCTCTCTCTCTCTCTCTCTCTCTCTCTCTCTCTCTCTCTCTCTCTCTCTCTCTCTCTCTCCCCCTTCCTACTACCTATTTCCTCTTATTTTCTTTCCACACTAATTCATCTTCTCCCCCGTAAGTGTCTCTTCCTCCTCCTCCTCACTCATCTTCTTTCCACAGCTGTTCCTTCCTCTCTCAGCACGGCCATTCATTCTCCCTCATTCCAACGCATACTTTTCTATTTCCCGTATTGGCGAGGAAAGGAGAATGTGCACGAGGGGGTGAAGAGAGTAGAGGTTGGATTTGGTTTATTTTGTAAGTTTGGTTGGGTTAGGTTAGGCAAGATTTGGTTGCATTATGTTAAGGTAGATTTTGGTTTGGTTAGGTTGGGTTACGTGAGGTGAGATTTGATTAGGTTAGGTTAGGTTAGGTTACGTTTGGTAGGGTTGAGATGGGTTAGGTTAGGTTAGGATAAGTTAGATTTAGTGAGGGGGTAAGTAGATGAAAGAGGAAGGGGAAGATTAGTTGTAGCAGCAGCAGCAGCAGCAGCAAGAAAAAGAAAAGGAGGGAGAAGACCTGGAGGAGGAGGAAGAGATGTAAAACTATTAAGAGAAGGAGTGTTTGTAAGATAAGTAAGAGGCGAGGTAGGTGCAGGATTAGAGAGAGAGAGAGAGAGAGAGAGAGAGAGAGAGAGAGAGAGAGAGAGCAGGAAGGACAAGGAAGACAGGGGGGTCAGCAAGCGGTGCCTTTGGGGAGTTACAGCTGAACTTCCTCGTGACGCCCTGCCCCCGCGCTCCACACCCTTGCCCCTCACCACCTGTTCCTCACCCCCTGCTCCTCACCTTCTGCCCCTCACCCCCTGTTCCTCACCCCCTGCTCCTCACCTTCTGCCCCTCACCCCCTGCTCCTCACCCCCTGCTCCTCACCTTCTGCCCCTCACCCCCTGCTCTTCATCCCCTGCTCCTCACCTGCCCTCGTCCCTCGTTCCCTCTCACCTCGGCTCGTAAAACACACAGGCGGGACTGAGACACGCGTCACTTACTGCATTTACTGCCTTCCTGAAAACCCCTTCGTTCTCTCCTCATCTCTCCCTCTCTCTCTCCCTCTCTCTCTCTTGGTTGTAGTAGTCGTATTCTTCTCAGGAGGCTCCAAAAACTCGTGGTTGTTCTTGTTGTTGTTGTTGGTGGTGGTGGTGGTGGTGGTGGTGATGTGTGTGTGTGTCTTCGTCTTGAGGTTAACACATCTGGCAGGTTAGTCACCGGATTGCTCTCCTTTGCTTGCACTTCCCTCCTCCCCCCCATCCAACTTTTGCCATCCCTCTCTTTACTCCAGCCCTCCTCTTCTCCCCCTTTCCTCTCTTTCTCTCTCTCTCTCTCTCTCTCTCTCTCCTCCATCTCTCTCCACTCCCTCACATCCTGCCCTGCCTTCTTTTACTGCTCCTCTTCTTTCAGTTATGTCGTTCTTCTTGTGTTTCTTTCCTGCCTTTCTGCTTGTTCTTCTTTCTTCCGTCTTTTACTTCTTCTTCGTATTCCTTATTTTCCTTCTTTCTTTTTTCTTCCCTTTCTACTCTCCTTTCGTGTACTTTTATCCTCCATCCTCTTGTCCTTCCTTCCTTCCTTCCTTCCTTCCTTCCTTTCTTTCTTCCTCTCTCTCTCTCTACTTTTTCATTCATCATATTTCACCCTCTTCTTTCTTTACTTCTCTCCTCTCCTTATATCCATCCCATCTTCCTTCCTTCCTTCCTTCCTTCCTTCCTTCCTTCCTTCCTTCCTTCCTTCATACCAATCATACCAACTTTGATGAGGTAGAGAAGAAAATGTGGTATTAACGGAGAGAGAGAGAGAGAGAGAGAGAGAGAGAGAGAGAGAGAGAGAGAGAGAGAGAGAGAGAGAGAGAGAGAGAGAGCTGTTGTCGAGTTCCGTGAAAGAGTAAGTGTGCGTATGCGTGCGTGTGTGCGTGTGCGTGCGCGTGACAGGTGGTGCTGCAGTGTAGAGTACCGCCCACGCTGCTATTGATCTCTCACCCACGCCCTCACCCGCCCACCCACCCACCCTCGAGCCCGCCCTTCTGCCCACCCCCTCCCCCCTCGCTTCACCCTCAAGTTTCCCTCCTCCTTTTCCCCACCTACCGCTGCCGCCCTCGTGCCCTCTGCTCCTCCTCCTCCTTCTCCTCCTCCTCCTCCTCCTCCTCCTCCTCCTCCTCCTCCACCTCCTCCTCCTCCTCCTCCTCCTCCTCCTCCTCCTCCTCCTCCTCCTCCTCCTCCTTCTCCTCCTCCATTCCCTCTTTCCACTCACTTCCTACTCTTATACGGTCACATATTCCCACTAATTCACTCACTCTCACTCACTCACTCACTCACTCACTCACTCCTCAAAGTATGGAAGCCTTCTTGTCATCCTTGCCTTTATTGGTATCCGACCTTCTCATTTCTCTTCTTTTTTTCTTCTTTATTAGTTGTTATCTGACGTTTAATGAAAAAGTCAAGTGTCAGAACACAGAGCAAAGGTCGTGTGTGTTTGTGTGTGTGTGTGTGTGTGATGTGAGAGAGTTATTATTATTATTATTGTTATTCTTTTTCATTATTTAGTGTTTCTTTCTGCACGAGACAGCCAATAGCGTCGCCACTCTCAAAACGGAAGGAAGGAAGGAAGGAAGGAGGGAAGGAAGGAAAAAGCTGTTGTGAAAATAAGAGTACAACACCGTTTACCACTACCACCATAAACGTTTAAACTTTATGACTGTTAACTCCACCACCACCACCATCAGCACCACCACAACCACCACCACTACTACTGCGACCACCACCATCATCTGCACTACCAACAACAAAGACTACTACTACCTCTATTACTATTATGGTAACAGCACCTTTCCTGTTACTTCTACTACTACTACTACTACTACTACTACCACCACTACTACTATAAGCAAACAAACCAACAGTAATACATTCTCTTCTACCCCTGCCCCCAAAATAACACCTCCTTTCCTTCGTCAGCAGAGAGAGAGAGAGAGAGAGAGAGAGAGAGAGAGAGAGAGAGAGAGAGAGAGAGAGAGAGAGAGAGAGAGAGGCTAGGTGCGTATCGTGAGGCGTCCCGCGGGTTGTGACCTTGCCTTCCCTTTAACATGAACCACGCCGCGCCTCCACACTTCGTCACGGCGGGAAGCAAGCGGTGGTGGTGGTGGGTGGGGGGAGGGGAGAAGTAGCGGCAAGGGGGGAGACGCAGCAGTGGTATGGGACACAAGGGAACGCAAAGGAAGAACAAAAGCCAACAGAGCCAAGTTAACACAAAAGGAAGAACGAGCAGCAGCAGATCTTTTGTCCCTGACGAGGCTGTTTGTGATACGCTACGCTGTCCCGTCGAAAGTAAGAGTGAAGGATACTAAGCGCACAGAAGTGACTGGGAATGAGGTGCAGGGATGGGAAGTGACTGAACCTCTGTGTTTTGAAAGGCTTAAAAGGCTTCGTATGGGATCATTTTCAAAGGCCACAGAGATGGTTACTTGGGTTATCAGTTTTTTTTTTTTTTTTTTAGTTTTTCCGCCTTTGAAAACTAAACCCCTGCGATTATTTTTCAAAGGCCACAAAGATGATTACTTAGATTATCATTAGTGTTTTTTTTTCCAGTTGGTAATGCAAAATCCTTGTTAAAACTTTCACTTGGATCATAAAAAACACCTTTAAAAATTAAACTTCAATTACTTCCTCTGTATCCTGTTGAAAAGAGGTCGATAAGGCGCAGGAACTTGAAATGAAGGACCTGATGCCTAAGGATTCTGTTCGGTCCTAGGCGCCCAAACAAAGAAGATGCCTCAGTAAAGGACTAGATGCTGATCTTTACCTTCACCGACCCCTGGCAACACACACACACACACACACACACACACACACACACACACACACACACACACACACACACACACACACACACACACACACACACACACACACACACACACACACACACACACACACACACACACACACACACACACACACACACACACAGAGAGAGAGAGAGAGAGAGAGAGAGAGAGAGAGAGAGAGAGAGAGAGAGAGGGGAGTTCTTCCTGTAGTCTCATCCTTTTCATCATCCTCTTCATCTTGTTTATCTTCATCTTTTATCTCCGTCATCTTCACATTTATCTTCATCATACTTCAACATTCCTTTCATCTCCATTGTACACCATTTTTATCACACATGCTCTTTATCTTATTCCGGTAGTAACGAATCGTAAAGTATAACTGTCTTTAGCTTCAACCTTAGCACATATAGCTGTTCCCTTCCTCACTCATCCTCACCAGTACAGGAACTCCCCAACTCTGCCTGTGAGTGACGGACAGCATTCACCACAACGGACAGCCTCCATTATTTACTGCTTGGCCTGTGTCCTTTCACTCACACTTCACATGCACCTCAAACGCCCCCAGGATTCAGTGCGTTTGTGTCAAGAGAGTGTTTTGTGGCACCTGCAATGAGCGTGAATGTAAAGAAACTGCAAGAACACCGCCACCTGTAACGGCCTGTCAGTTTTCCCACGCCTGGACGGACCACTGCACTTGACCTAATTCTCTTCTGCCGCGGCTGTCCGGTGCCTCCCCCAGGACCCTCCCCCATCCCAGCCCGCAACGAGTGTAACTGAAAGAGCACGTCCAAAATGTTTATGCAATTTTTTTACATGTTGCCATTTGCAGTATTTATGTGAGCAATGCTGATGTGGGAGTGAAAAAGAAGGTTTGTTTCAGGAATGTATGCTGGGATTGAGTTGCAAACCAGGCTTGAAATAGTTGTGGTCTTGAGACGCTGTGGAGGGGCGTGTGTTGTCCATAGATTATGCAAGTACATGACTATATTCTAAAATACTTTTACGCCGCATCTCCACTACATTCAAAAGGATGTCGTTGAAGTTGCACGGGTTTTTAAGAGTGTCTAGTGATAGATTAACAAGTTTTTTGCATTATAAGCAGGAGAAACACTCTTGAGAACTGCTAATCATCTCTATGGCCTTTGAAAATAGTCGTGGCGAGAGAGTACAGAATTTCTGAATACGGACTGTGTCGTCTTCCGCCCCGCGCCACGCATTGACCGGCTCGTGGTGTAGCGTCTGTTATATTCACCCCTGGTCACGTAGGCTGGAGCTGACCCGAGTTGGTGCTGAGTTATCTCCGGCCCAGTAAAGTAAAAATAATCCCTGTGCATATGAGAGAACTGGATTGCCTAAATATACACCTGGCCACAAAAACCTGTGTGGTGTTGAAATAGTTGGTTGACAGTTATGCTATTTCTGACGGTTAGCGCTGAAATATTAACCCATTTCGTTCTGCAAAGTCTCCTGGATACGACAGCGCCACCAGATGATAGATTAAAAACGGTATAAGTGAGACTCGGAATAATCTCTAATAGATGGTGACACGTACTCTGAAAGCGGCGCCCGGAAGTAATCTCCCATCACCCCCACCAACCAACCACCACAGCAGGGCCGCAGACCATTGATGGGCGCACCTGTAGGGGGTCTGGGAGGTGGGCCAGCCATCATTCCTAGCACTGGCACGATTGGGTATTTGATTGATTGATTGATTTAAAGTGCCGTATTAAAGAAATCCTGTGGGAGTTTATGGAGCTGAAATGATTGACGTAAAATCTCTACATCAGGAAGTTAAAAGCTTAAAGATCTGTCATAATTCTTTTTTTTTTTTTTTATTCCCGGAGAGAGAAAAAAAAGTGCTGCTGGCTCCTCAGATGTCACAAGCTAGGAAAAAAAAGTAATTGAGAATAAATACTGTATCCACTCTCACACTGACACACACCCGCTCCTACACCCACTCGTACTCCCACATCCACACCCATATCCACTCCCACACTCATTCCATACTCAAGTCCATCCCTACTCACATCCTCCTGGGAATTCCTCGTAGAGACTCACCACCAAAATCGCCAGTACTGCCTTAACAGACTCCAAATGCTGCTCTGCCTGGTTAGCTTTAAGTGTCTCCCTGGTGTTCAAATGACGTACTCCTCTGCTCTTAATGAACCACGCCTCCTCGTCAGTACCCCGCGCTAAGCCTGTTACGTGGAGCCTCTTGTCTTGGCCGCGCCTCTGCTGACGGGGTCCTCTGCATGATTTCCTGTGATTTGGTGGTTTGAATCCCCTTCCAACATACACCTCCCATTTCTCTCTCTCTCTCTCTCTCTCTCTCTCTCTCTCTCTCTCTCTCTCTCTCTCTCTCTCTCTCTCTCTCTCTCTCTCTCTGGTTCCTTCATCGCTCTTACTCCTTTTCTCCTTCCATTCCTTCTCTTCCTACCATTCCCCCATCCCCCCCCCCCCTCGCGTTGCTCACTTTCCCGAGCTGTCTGCCGCAACGTGGAGAAATGCAGAGTTTCCGTGCGCCTCGCTTTAGGGAATTCCACTGAGGCCTTTGCTCGGGTCAGCCAAAACATCATCAAAAAGACCCGCACCTGTGGATGAGAGGCGGCCTGGCTGGCGGCTCGCGGCTCCTCGGCCAATCACCAGGCAGCTTCCAGACGATAACCTCCACTTTTCTCGTCCTTATCCCCCAAGAGGAGGCCGCTTTGCTTCCTTATCCTCGTCGCCAATGTATTGAGGGATGTGGAGTCTGGGTGCATGCAGAGGAATACGTAGAATGGGTGTCAGAGGAGCTGGTGATCTATTCAAATGCTTTAGTCGTTTAGAAAGTACAGTGGTGCCTTTAAGTATATTTGTGATAAAAATAGAGATCTAAAATTGAATAGTAAGAGATTAAGAATAAAATTTTGCTAAAAATTATAAAAGACGAAGAAAATCAATACATTAGCAGTGCCAAGGTATTAAAAGTTTTAGAGTGCCTGTTCAACTAAATTTACTAGGAACCTATAAGTTTGAGAACACGATCGAGGTAGACCAGGTTTTTATGTACTGCACACTCCTTCAGCAGCCACCCCAAAACCCTAGCTTCTGTTTATCCGGGACGCCCTTGAACCGTCTGTATGGGCTGGCGGTCAGCTGCTTCACCTTCCATCACAGTAATAGTGCACTTACTCGCATGGCCAGCGGCGGCATCACACGCGTCACCACACAGGGACCTGACGCAGAGCTGTCACATCGATGTCAATACTTCCTCGTCCTTCACCACCTGGACGGAAGGTTGTAAGGCGTCACGGCGCCATACATAAGGAACACAATAACATGCCCACCCTCTTCCCCCAATAGACACCTAAACCTTCCTTACCTGGTCCTCTTGACGGCAGCAGAGGGACGGTCCTCTCTGTGAGCTGCGGTGACTGCCTCGTCTTGCTTGATTTGAAGTGTAATTATTTTCAACACCAATTTTTTTTTTTTTTTTTGTGTGTGTGTAGTTTTGTTTTCGTTTTATCTTGTGTCTAGTAGTATTTTTACATAGTACTTTTGACGTGCGGCGCCTTATGACCCTACTACTTTGGCGACTTAAATCAGTCAGTCCTTGTGTCACTCAGCACAAAGCCCAGGTGGAGAGAGCATACAGAAGGGCTTCTATGATCATGCCATAGCCTCCTGCCCCACCCGCCAGGTCCTGTGTCTTTCATGCACTCTCCAACACTGTCCCGCCGCCCTCCCTAACATTTCCTTGTCAGTCAGTAAAAAAACGTCACTCATCTTCCCTAATGCCACTGAGAAATAATGGGGAAAGTGGGCGTGATGAGCCGAGACGCGAGGGAATACTTGTGAGCGTCAGTGTTGGATATGAATGCATGTGTAGATGCCTTGTCTTGACCGTCCTGTACTGGAAATGTGTGCCTGGTATATGGTAATGCAGGGGACATACAGGTGAATATCAGACATCAACTTTCCATGAATTCCTGAACAGACTATTTGGTTTGACTACGCTACACTAACAACAGTATTAGAGGAAACGGGATACAGTGTAAATGCTTGTTTGCCTTGTGATGTGTTGTGTGCAGGGTGAGTGGCGGCGCAGCGTGGAGGTAATGAGGTTACTCCTGGCCTGGTCATCGGCGTGCCAGGCGTCACCTCACCCAAGGTCAGCGAGTCTCAGGTCACCGGGAGAGGAAGAGCGAGGGGCTCAGATAGCATCATTTTGACGTCAATTGCGCAGAACTCGTCCCACGATTTGGTCACGCGCCGCGCAGGTAACTAAGTGCACTGCAGCTGGCAACGCGAGACATGACCGGACTTGACTCGACCTGGCCGTGACCCCTCGTTATGTTTCACGACAAGGTGGCAAAGAGGCGCCATAATTGCTTTGTGTGAAGGCATTCAAGTAGAGAGAGAGAGAGAGAGAGAGAGAGAGAGAGAGAGAGAGAGAGAGAGAGAGAGAGAGAGAACTAGTGTAATATGATTTAGTACTTGTAGAAGCGCCTTGGCGAGATGTCTTGGCGGTGCTTGTGGTCGTCAGTCCATGCATCAACTTTAAGTACCCACTCCTCACTGCGCCTCCTGCTGCACCACACTTGCGGCACATTGCCATACCAAGGAGCACAGACGTACTTACTCACCCTTCCCTTCTCCTCTTTTATGCTGTACTTTGTCCGGCAGTACTGCAGCGTATTATAATGTAATGAAAAACCCTTCACATAAAATTCTGCTTCCGTTTGAAATCTCTTAAGATTCTTGGCGGTTCAAGTATCAGTGACCCTCAGAAGTGACCTGTGATAACCCGCCGCCGTGCCCTTCCAGCTGACCTGACATTTCCGAACTTGACCTCGCCTGCCACTTGACGCTCCGGGCAGACTCTAGCGCGTGATCAAAAGGCGAGTGTCACAACCTCTGTCATTTAGTCACTCAGCAATGCTTCACTCGCCATTGCCTCACGCCACGAAGCATCACAACCTATCATTACATCACCCGAAATAGCTTCACAACCCGTCGATACATCACGCTTAACCGTCACAATCTCAGTCATTGCATCACACATCAAAGCGTCACAGCCTGTTATTGTGTCACCTTTAACCGTCACCATCTCTGCCATTGCGTCATCCAGCACAACGTCACAGCTTCTACCACTACGTCATACAAACATCACAACCTCTGCCACTGCGTCACACATCAAAGCGTCACAACCTTCCATTGCGTCACCCAACAATCACAACATCCCTCATCGCGTCACATCTAACCGTCACAGTTTTTATCATTACGTCACCTATTTCAGTGCCGCCCTAGTCATTGCGTCACACAACAAACCAGCACGTTTCTTCACGTCACTCCAAACCTAGAATCTCTCATCGTTAGACACCCTCCCTTCTCTTAAGTTTCCCTGACAGTGTCCTCGTCCCCTCGCCTCGTGCCCTCGTTCCCTCACCAGTGTCCTCCCCCTTCTCCTCACCAGTGTCCTCCTCCCACTCTCCTCCTCTTCCCGATAAGCACAGGTATGGATCGGTGCAAGAATAGCCCTCCAGTCCATCACGTTGGTCATAAATAGTCTGTAAATAACTCTTTGCAGTTCGACCCCCTTTCCATTCATCTAAATAAAGACACGCGCCGTCATAACTTTGCGTGTAAATTTTCAACGGGTTTCAACTATTATGTTTTACAACTTATTCTCCTCACGCCTCCTCGTTTGATGTATTAGTTGTTTGCGCCTGTACCTCGTGAATTATCTTGTTCAAATTGTAATGTAGGTTGGTTTTTTCAATGGGTTTTCTGATTGTCTTTTACTGTTGTTGTTGTTATCATTGTTGCTATCATTGGTGCTAGTAGTAGTAGTAGTAGCAGCAGTAGTAATAATAGTAGTAGCGGTAATAGTAGTAGTTTTTTTTTCTCTCATCCCTATTCTGTCCAACTTTATAATGTAATAGTTCATTCTTTCATTCCTTCCACTGGTAAAACTCTAAAACTCCTTCGATTTCTGTTTCTCCTCTTGCCTACGATTTGAACTGTTTCGAAAGAGGACATTCCAGGCACTTCATAAATTGTCCGTCCCTCCTGACTCCTCTATTCCTTCTCGGGAACGGCATTCTGAACGCTTTTTTTTCCCTAGGCCGGCCACCCATAAAACACACACACACACACACACACACACACATGGCCTCGATAGCAAGGATGAGAGTCACAGAGGGAGGTAGTTAAGCAGAGAAAGAAAAGGAAGATGGGAACGTGTGTGTGTGTGTGTGTGTGTGTGTCACCTGCGCGTCACTTCATCGTATTGACGTATATAATACATATGTGGCCATCTTTTTTTTTTTCTTTCTTTTCTTCTTTCTTTTTTTTCTTTTCCTTGTTTTCTTTATTTTTTATTCTTTTTTTTTTTTTTTTTTTTTGAGGCGTGCAAATTTAAACATGAGATTTTTCTTCTATGTAATATTCTATGTTTTATTTCAACATTTCCATTCCTTTTTTTTTTTATTAATAAATAATATCGTGCATTTTTTATTCTTTGTCAGTGTTTGAGTACGTTTTTATTTATTTATTTTTTTTTTACGCTTTATTTTTATACTTTCCTATTATTCTCTTTCTTTGTTTGAATTTTTGTTGTTGTTTCGCACGCTTTATTTCACCTGCTTGTATTCTTCTTTTCAGTATTCATTTTTATTCTGTCGTATGCACAAAATTATTATCCTTTTTTTTTTTTTTCTATGTGTTTTTGTTGATAAGTTTTCTTTGCTTATTTAGGTTATTAAATCTCCTTCCTTCCCAGTTAGTTTTTTTTTTCTTTCTTCTTTTTGTCACCCTACACAGTACAGCCATAAACATTTTTCACTCTTTTTTTTTTTTAGCTTGGGACTTTAGTACGTTTCCATGTATATTTTTTTTTCTTTCATTAAAAAAAGAATAGTACACAGGGTTTTATTTGCATGTGTTACTATTGTAGATTCACTTCAAGCATTTTCACTCTCCTGTTCAGCCACTCGCCAGGTTCCCCCACTCCCCACTTCCCTTTTTGTTCCAGTACTTAACCACGTGGCTTTCTTTAATCTTTTCTTTTTTTCGTTCCCCATATTTCCTGCTCTTTTCGTCTTCTTCTTCTTTCTCCTCTTCTTCTTCTTTGAGTGTCAACATAAGGGTGTGTGTAGCATTTTTTTTTTCTCTCTCTCTTTTCTTCTGCGGCATATTAATATTTTTATTTCACTCGTTGCATTTCCTTTACCTTTTATTGTTTTTCTTTAGTCTTCCCTTTTCATCCATTATTTACATTACTATCTCCTCTTCTTTTTCTCCTCCTCCTCCTCCTTCTTCTTCTCCACCACATTTTTATCTCCCATCTATCTCCCTTCCTAGCACTTCTTTCTTCTCCCTTGTTCATCTTTCCACCTGTCATCTCCTCCTTTCCTTCCTCCAAACACCTTTCCATTTTTATCTCTCCCTTTTAACGCCTTCAGTCTCTTCTACTTTTTTTTATTTTTCTGTTCTGTTTCTCTCTTATTTTATTTTGTTTCACTTTTGCTCCACTCCTCTAATTCTTCATCTTCTTGTCTTTTATGTGTTTATTTATTCATTTTATTTACTTTTGTTTCTTGTTTTTTTTATCTCAGCCTCATTCTTTCCTCTTTTTCCTGTCCCATGTCTCTCTTTTCTTCTTTTTTCCTCTGTTTCTTCATCTTTACCTCTAACCTTTAACCTGTTTTTTTTTTTTCGCTCTCTCTCTCTCTCTCCTCCTCCTCCTGTTTCATCTTTTCCTTATCTCGGTTTCTCCTTCCTTTTTCTATCTCTCTTTTTTCCTCTCCTTACTTCTTCCTTCGCCTCCCTGTTATCTTCCCCTTTCCTCTTTCTCTCTCACTTCTCCGTATCTTAATTTTACTTATGGTACTCTACTCCTCCTCCTCCTCCTCCTCCTCCTCCTCCTCCTCCTCCTCCTCCTCCTCCTCCTCCTCCTTCCGCATCTTCACCACAGTTTCTCTCCTCATCTCCTTCAAACTTTTCCTTTCCTCTCAGTTTCCTTCTCTCTCTCTCTCTCTCTCTCTCTCTCTCTCTCTCTCTCTCTCTCTCTCTCTCTCTCTCTCTGGTACACCCGCACACACACCTGCCGCCCACCGCCAAGCAGGTGAAGTGGCAGAATGATAATGAGCGGAATCTCACGGTCCAGGAATTTAATATTATCCCTTCGCCCCGTGCCACCGTGCCGGCGTGTCCCTGTGTTCCCGTGCTGCAGGCTGGCGCGCCCCCGGGGACTCCTCCTTTTGATTCAGTGTTTCAAATCACGTTTTTCTGTGTATTTTGTATAATTGCGCCCAATACTATTAATAGACAACGTTTCAATTTATTCTATTTTTATTTCATTTCTTTCTTTTGTACTGATATCACTGAACATTGCTGCTACTACGGACGCCTTGACTAAAAGCACATGTGAAGGTAGTCTTTAGTCTTTAGTGGTGGTGGTGGTGGTGGTGGTGGTGAAGGAGAAAGGGAAGATGCTGAAGCTTTTGGTGGTGGTGGTGTTGATGGTGGTGGTGATGGTGTTGGTAATAGTAGTAATGTAAGTATTTTGTGAGACGCGTTGGTCCTTGCCCGCGTTGTGACAGTGCCAGGATATTACCTTTTTCTTCTTCACCCCTGAGAGAGAGAGAGAGAGAGAGAGAGAGAGAGAGAGAGAGAGAGAGAGAGAGAGAGAGTGGTGTCGTGGGTTTGATTCTTAAGAGCTGGGCACTGTCACATTCTCTCCTTCACCTTTCCTCCTTCCTTCCTTCCTCACCCCACCCTCTTCTGGTGTTTGGAAAGGACACAAGGACACCTGCGTTTTCTCCGGCACCAGAGAAATAGAGAGACAGATAGAGAGAGAGTGGGGGGGGAGGGTGAGCGAGAACGAGAACGAGAACAGGCGAGCAAGAGATACACCAAATTAACGAAGCCATCCATGTAATACCCGAGTCTCATTTTCTCTGAACGAGCCGCGTTCCATTTTCTACAAAGCAGTGCAGGGGAAGCAGCAGCATTACCGCCACTCGCGATTGTTACGTGGAAAAAAATATAATGAAGCCAGCTAGTAATTTGTGTGCACAGGCTTTATATATTATTGAAGCCCTGAGCTGTATATTGACTGTGTTTGAATGTAATCTGTTTTGCCAGGGAGGAGGAGGAGGAGGAGGAGGAGAAAGAGAGGAGGTGGAGGAGGGGAGAGGAGGAGAGGCAGGAAGCTTTTGAGAGGAAATTATTTCTTTAATTCTTTTGGTGCTTAGTTGCGCGTTTGACCACCCCCATTCTCTCTCTCTCTCTCTCTCTCTCTCTCTCTCTCTCTCTCTCTCTCTCTCTCTCTCTCTCTCTCTCTCTCTCTCTTCAGGTTCTGCCTCATTTCATGCTATCCTGCCTCATTTGCAAAGGCATATAATACACGGCCCGCCTTCCCTCCCCTGTCCATGAATGTTGCTTAACAGTCCTGAATATTTGTGCGGTTCTCCATAAAGGTACCGCTTGTCCCGCTCTGTGTGGCTGCCCTGCCTTCAAATTTTACTTCATTTCAAGCTCTCCTGTCTCATTCATAAAGGGATATGATATACGCTCGTACTGAATGCCCGAAAACTATACGCATTTTTGTTGTTTGTCATTAATTTACCGTTTGTCCTTCTGTCTCTCTCTCTGAGTTTAATTCTACCTCTCTCTACGTTTTCCTGCCTTATTTGCGTGACATGTGCTCCTCTCTCTATCTCTTTGCATGAATGTCACTTTAAACTCAGGTTAGGTTTGTGGTTTTTCGTCAGTGAAACGGCCGTCTCGTTTTCTGTGTCAGCTGGGACTTCAAAGTTTGCCTCATTTCACGCTTCACTGCCTCATTTGCACGGGAACATAACAAACATCCCTCGTGTCCCCTGCCCGCGTGTCCCTCTAAAACTGTGGTTATTGTTGTTGTGTCCAATCCGTTTTGCTGCACAATTATGCTCGCGGTGTGTTTCAGAGGCCTCGGTATTTAAAAAAAAAAAAAAAGCACTTCTGTTGTTTCATTGTTCTCCTTCCTTTAAAAACCTCCAAATGTTATTAGAGCTTATGTTTTTTTTGTTTTTTTTATTGAATATGTTTTTACAGTTACGTGCATTTACTGGTACTGCCATTTTTCATTTCTACTTTTGATACAGTGCGTTATGTACTTACTATCTGATTTTATTATTTTTTTTCATTAACGTGGTTCATTGTCCGTGTTATTCTAGGAAATTAATAAAACATAATGAAAGACATTCTGTTGCGGAGGCTTTCTTTTTTTTCAGTGGTTTTGTTTCTTTTGGAATTTTGTTAATTTGCTCTCGTATTTTAAAGGTGTTTTCGTGTTGTGTTTCCTTTCCAGTCAAAACCTCCGCAGACTTGAAGGATTTAAACCCACGCCGCCTTCCCGCAGCTTGAGGAAATTATCTTTGTTCAAACTGCAAAGCCGAGTTAAATCGCGCGCGTCCATCATTCTTCCTGCAGTGTGTTGTGTGTTGTGTGTGTTGTGTGTGTTGTGTGTGTTCCAGGGCTATCCAGAGAGGCAGCGTGGGAGAGTGTGTTCCTCAGTGTTGCAGTGTGTGTGTGTGTTGTGTGTGTTCCAGGGCTGTCCATAGAGGCAGCGTGGGAGAGTGTTTCTGAGTGTTGTAGTGTGTGTTGCAAGTGTAAGTGTAAGCGTTCCTAAGTATTGGATGGAGGTGACATTGTGTAGTAATGGACACAGTGACTCAGCGCCCCAGGTGGGATTTGTCATCACATCAATGACATTCACGGTCACGGGGACTGAAGGTTACACTATCGTACTCTGGCAGCCTCCCCGTCAACACTATACGAGTATACGGAGCTCTACATGCTGTGTGCTTTAACAATACTTATCACTATTAATGGTGTATACAGATAACAATGGCTAATACCACCAGATATATTTTGAGTTGCAGATAATAAATGCCGCTGCAGGTATGTGAATATTATTAATAGTAATAAGTCTTTCTGAAGCGTATCTCCTGCACGGTGTCAGGCAGCGTGGATAGGTAGGTTTCCTGTACACAATAATGCAAACACGTTCTCAACTATGATGTTTATCCGCTTGTGTGCAGAGATTAGTTAGTAATGCGAGAAATCAAAAGTACTCTGATATGACAGTGGCCTGTAAATGACGCGAAAAGTAGGAAGAAAAAAAGTCGTCTCTCCTGTTTATTACGTGGCCTTTCAAAATACTCGTGGTGAGAGAGCAAAGCGTTTCTGAACACGGGCCTTATCGCGGCGGCACCTCCTTATGTGTGTCGAGTGTCTTGTTTCAGGAGAGCGCGCTTGAGAGGAAGGTGTTGCAGGGAAGTGAAGTCTGTGCTGCTCTCCCTCTCGTGTTCCTTGTCGCCTCTCATCTCTCCCTCGCCGGCCACCCTCAAAGTTTATACGAGTCAGGCAAATGAATGCTGAACGTTTTCTGATTCCATTGTGTCCTTACTCCCCAGAGGACGCCAGCTGTGTGTGTTTGTGTGTGTGTGTGTGTGTGTGTGTGTGTGTGCACTTGAATTTGGCATCACAAGGCGGCAATGTACAGTCCCTTCCTTCCCTCTTCTCCTCCCCCTCGCTCCCTCACAGATGGCGGTCCAGGCGGTGAGGGAAGAGGTTCCGTTGATGAGAATTGTGACTTTAGAATCCTTTGTCTCCTTTTTTTCATGTTTATTTGTCTCTTTTACCGGAGTTTAAAGGATATTCGATTTTTTTTTCTTTTTTTTTTTTTTTCTTTTTTTCTGCGTTTTGTGTTGGTGTTCGTATAGTAATTGCTGGTGTGTTTATTGATGCTTTGTTGTGGTGGTGGTGGTCTTGATGTTCTTGTTGTTGTTGTTGTAGTTGCTAGTGGTGGTGGTGTTAGAGTTGCTGGTGTTGCTATACATGAAGTGATGAGGATATTATTTTGTCACGCTCCTGAGTGCCATGGGAGAAGTAGTGAGGATGAGTTACACCTGTCCTTCATTGGTACTCACAGAGGCCATCAGCATCACTCACTCACTGTCACTCAGCCTCATGTCACCCCAAGCACTCCTCACCACTCCGGCTTCCTCATCACTCTCCATCATGTACATCACATCTTTTTATTCTCATTATCCTTTGCCACTCATCACACTTCATTATAATACTCTCATCACCCTTCGCTCATCACCTTTCATCATCTTTCATCATCCTTCATCCCTCATCATCACCCTTATTATTCTTTACTTTCATTGCACTTTACCGCCCCCTTTTCATCCTTCACTTTCATTTCACTTCTTCACTCGTCACCCTTCATCACTTTCATCACCCTTCACGACTTTCTTCGCACTTTACCACACCACCCTCATCACAAACACTTCATCACTCACCACTTTTCATCATTTCCTTCAAAGTTCATCACTTTTATCATACTTTTTCACCACTTTCATCACCATTAACCCCTCACTTCCATCACCCTTCACCACTTTTCATCACCCTTCATAGTTTTACATAAGAACATAAGAAATAACGGAAGCTGCAAGGAGCCATCAGGCCTTTCTCTCATCACCCTTTACCTCATTCATCACCCACACTTCATCATCCTCATCACCCTTCATCACAACCGGTTCTCCTTGTCACTGTTTCACTCGCCCACTCGTCTCTCCCATCTCACTCCTGTCACCATAAAGTTTGGGAGCTGCGCACACACACACACACACACACACACACACACACACACACACACACACACACACACACACACACACACACACACACACACACACTGCTGGGAATGTTAGGGACATCAGTTTCATAACTCAGGTTTATGTGATGTACGCAAGGTAAGTAAGGAACACAAAACCTGGGTCCCCTTTCATTTTGTTCCTTTGTCATGCCTTTTTTATCTATTATTTTACTTTCTGTCTGTTTTTACTTATTTATTTAGTTTTTTTTTCTTTTCTTTTCTTTTTTATCCTCCAGTTTTTTTTTTTTTTTTTTGTCTTATTTATTTTTCTCGTGTTTTTTTTCTTTTCTATTTTGCTTCAGTTCTCATGCTTTTTTTTTTTTTTCTATTATCATGTCTTTTTATCTAAGTTTCTTCAGAATGCTGCACAAAAGCTCAAATCTCATACGCCTTCCTTTTCCAGGTACGGACGGATGTGGGAGTCTCGACCCAGACAGTCAAGGTAAATACAGGTGAATTGGTGCATAGTCACTCAAAGAATTAGTGTCATATCTCTACAAAATATCACAGAAGTAATTGACAATTACGCCCACCTATTCCATCCTCAGCTCATATTTTCTTTCATTTTTCTTTTCGGAAGTTCTTAGCATAAAGCAGTTCATTACTCTATTAAATTCTACGTATTTGATTTATAGACTTGAAATTCAATGGACTGGAGGATGATAATTAAATAGATAAAACATACCTATCACTACACCCAGTTCGTGGAAATTGGATAGTGAGGATTGTGATGGCGAAGATCAGAAGTAATGAGAATGTATTAGGGGCGTCAGAAGTAGTGAGGATGCAATAGTGATAAGAAATAGTGAGCATATGATGAGGGGCGTCAGAAGTGGTGAGGATGTAATAGTAATAAGAAATGTTGAGGATATGATGAGGGGCGTCAGAAGTAGCGAGGATGTGATGAGGGTCCAGAAAGTGATGTGGATGAGATTTAGACGTCAAAAGTGGCTGAGGATGTGGCGAGGAGGTGGTTCAGGAGTGGTGAGGATGTGATGAAGGAAATTCAGAAAAGTTGAGGATATGATTACTGAAAATGAGAAAAAAAAAACTGCAGAATGATACGTGACGATACCGTAGATAACAATGAGAGCCGGTGATAATGTGACTATAACGACAGGTACTGATGGGATGGTCACTTGATAGGTTTGCGTAGCGTTGATGGGAGCAATGAGCTGATATGAGTGGCACTGAGATGGCGGGAGTAATAATCACCCTCTCACCTCACTGAATCTCCCACGCAGTAAACCAACACAGATACTCGTAGAAATAGACCTCATGGCCCGTATTTTGAAACGTTTTTTGCTCTCACAAGGACTGTCCTCAAAGGTCACAGATGTTAGACATGATAAGACGCGTTTTTATCGATGTTTTTGCCAGCGATGATGCAGAATCTGTTAGACTATCTCTGGAATCATGAAAACACCTTTGAAAACCCTCAGTAACTCCCACTAGAGCCTGTTGAAAGTGGAGACAAGGCACCAATACGTTTTAGAATGTAGAGAGAGAGAGAGAGAGAGAATCATCACCATCACCTTTATTTAACCACACCATCCCATTTTTTTCATCATCATCACCATTATTACCCATTACCACTATTCACCCATCACCACCACCACCGCCACTAATGCTCTCATCACAATCACCTGGCCATCAGCTCACCCCACCACCCCCCTCTCTCCCCCAGGCTCACGCTACAACAGCCACACCTCAGTTACACTCCCCGCCTGTGCTTGCCTTGTTTATCGGGCAGAAAATTATACCAATTAACTAGTAACATTAGAGAGGGCGAATCGTGTCTTTGTGTGTGTGTGTATGTGTGTGCGTCAGTGAATGCTGTTTATTGTCTTTACCTTCGGCAGTATACATGTTCCTTCTTCCTGCGTGTAAATAAGGATTCTTGCTAGTAAACGGGGATTCCAGCTGTGTTGAAAATTGATACAAGTGCTTATAAATAAGACATCCAGCTTGTAAATAAGTGTTTCTGCTTGTTGAAGAGTTCCTGTTTGCTAAAGGTTCATATATGTACTCGTAGATAACGCTTCCTGCTTGTAAATAAGAGTTTCTTAAAAGATTTGCTTTTTTTTTTTAAGGGAACCTAATTTTGAAATGTTCCTGATTGTAGATAAGGGCTCGTGCTCGTGAATAAGGGTTCCTGCTCTTAGGTTCCCGCATGTAAAAGATTTTGGTTTATTTATGATCCCTTGTAAATAAGGGTTGCCGCTTTTATACAAGAATTTCTGTTCATCAATGGTCCCTGCCTGAGTGAGGGCGGCGCGCAGCGAGGCTCACAAACAGACATTACTGCGTGTGTCTGCATCTTTGTTTTCATCACGCTGTTCGCAACACGGCTGATCTTCCGCCTTCCTCCAGTTGCTGCTTCCCACGGGGCTTCTTTCCGCCGCCCCCACGCCGCCACAGAAAACACGCAAACTATAGGAATAAAAATGATGAGTAAAAATGTCAACATGCTCTGGATTTTCACTTGTATTTTGTTATGGTGGAATCTTTTTTTTTCCTTAATGATTTCAAAGGAAGTTGTGTGTGTGTGTGTGTGTGTGTGTGTGTGTGTGTGTGTGTGTGTGTGTCAAGGAGGATGGAATACTCCTATCTTGTTGGGTGCCTTGTTAGGAGTGGTGATGGACGGCAGGAAGTGGTGGTGGTGGTGGTGGTGGTGAGGATGCTGGCTGGTGGAGGTCGTGCTGCTGGTGGTAGTGACGGTGGTGGAGGTTGTGGAGGTTGTGATGGTGGTGGAGGCATGATGAAGCGAAGGACGTAGAACAAATGAGCTTATAGTGAGGACGCTTCATCAACCCCCCATCCTCCCCCTTCACTTTCACCCATCCCCTACCCTACAGCCGTGCCTGCAGCCCTCTCACTCTCTCCTGCAGCGGCGTCGACAACAAACAAACCTTCGGGGCGAGATGTAAATATTCCCGTAAGACTGTGGTGGCCGCGGCGGTGAAAACAGCGGCAGGATGTTTTCACTTCGTCGTTATTTTGAACTAGGGGGGATCTCGTGTCTTTCCTCCAGGACATGTGGCTAATATCACCATGAGAGACGCTCCTGATGATGGCAAGGAAGC
>NC_087158.1:26682039-26684539 GCF_035594125.1 Scylla paramamosain | reverse complement strand
GAAAAAAAATAAATTGAAAGTGGAAGGAGGAGGAGCAGAAGCAAGTGGAGAAAGAGGTGAAAAGAGACGAGAAAGATAAACGAGGCATGAGAAAGAGATGAAGAAGAACGAGAAGGGAGAAGAAAAAGAAGAGAAGGAATTGAAGGAGAAGGAAGAAAGAGAAGAGAATAATCGAAAATAATTTAAAAAAAACGGGAAAAAAAGAAGCGGGAGAGGAAAAAAAGGAAAAGAAAGAGGAGGAAAGGGAAATGAAAGAAAAGTAATAGAAGGAGAAAGGGGATGATAGAAAGAAAGGAAGAGAAGGAAGAAGAGAAAGAATGTGAAAGACGAAGAAGAGGAAAAGGAGAAGGATATGGAAACAGAAGAAGCAAATGACATGGAGAGGAAAGGAGAGGAGAAGGAACAAGACAGAGCTAAGGAAGAGGAAGAGAATAAAAATAGGAAGAAGGAAATAAAAAAATAAAAAAAGGAAGAGGAATTACGTGGAAATGAAGAGGGAGGTAAAGAGGAGAAGGAAGAAAGAGTAAGCTAAGGAAGAAAAAGAGAGTGAAAAGGAGGGAGAGAGAGAGAGAGAGAGAGAGAGAGAGAGAGAGAGAGAGAGAGAGAGAGAGAGAGAGAGAGCAAGGAAAAGGATGAAAGGAACAGAAGGAAACTGAGAAAGACGAAGAGAACTATGAGGAGAATTAGTAGTAGTAGTAGTAGTAATAGGAGGAGGAGGAAGAGGAGGCGGAGGAATGTGGGAGTCGTCTTGCTTACCCCAGCTGTCCGTGTCTCCTTCATTTACATTGATGAATATTAATGTCTGATGAATAGCAAATGTTTAATGTTAATCAGCATCTTGATCTTCAGGGAGGGGGCGCCGCTCCTCCTGCGGGAGTGACGGGAGGAGGAGAAGGAGGAGCGTGAGTGTGTGACAAAGTGTTGAGGAGACATGCTGACTGTTATAATATTCTCTCTCTCTCTCTCTCTCTCTCTCTCTCTCTCTCTCCTCTCTCTCTCTCTCTCTCTCCTCTGCTCTCTCTCTCTCTCTCTCTCTCTGCATTTTAATCTATAGTGTATATCCATCTCTCTCCTCCTTCCCTTCCTCTCTCCTTCCCTCCATGCCTCCCTCCTCTTCCTCTCTCCTTCCCTCCCTCCTCCTCTTCCTCTCTCCTTTCCTCCCTCCCTCTATCCCTCCCTCCTTCTCTTCCACTCTCCCTCCCTCCCTTCCTTCCCTCCCCTCCCTCCCTGCATCCCTCGCCGCGTCACCTTATCAGAGTACTGTGGTGTAGACGCCGTGACTCAGTGAGGACGCGTGCACTGCCCCAGAGAGGGAGGGGACGGGCGGGTAGAGGCAGCCAGGGATTGGATGTACTCTCGCCAGCTCATGAAGGCTTCGCTGGGACTCAGAGCCTTGGTATGGGGGTGTATTTGATGTTATGTTGTTGTGAATTATGTTAACTTTTTCCCGAAGAACATTGTGGAAAGGATTGTAGTCATAAGTTTCATATTTCCAAACGTTTCTGTATCTCTCGAGGGCTTTTTGTGGAATCTCGTGGAAGTTTTTTTTTTTTTTTTTTTTTTTGTGATTTCGTAATTTTAGTTTAGGTTTTTTTTTTTTTTTGTTTTTTTTTTTTGTAGGAGGGACACTGGCCAAGGACAACAAAAAGGCTATGGGGTATATCAGATGCAAAGGTTGTATGTATGCTGTGGAATTACGCATGTGATGAAAAACTCTATCTTTAAGTCCACATCCCTAAACGTTTCTCCATCTACTCTCGACCACTTTTAATGTGATCTTGTGGAAGTTTTCAGGTTCTTTTTAAGTGAATGCATGATTCCATTGATAGTTTAATAAGTTTCTGCACCATCAGTGGGGAAAATCACCCGTGAGAACCTGACTGACCATCTCTGTGGCCTTTAAGAATAATCGTGGTGAGAGAACGAGTCATTTCAAAACACTGGCATGGATCCGAAACGCGTACACTTTTATTGTTCCTCGCAGGTTGTGAATGGAAGGCAGAATATTTATTTGAGCCTACATGGTGTGTGTTTGTGTGTGTGTGTGTCTGTGTGTGTGTGTGTGTATTTCAGTGCGCTGCTATCCACGCGTCCCCGGCTGCCAACTGACATTCTGCTAAAAGCGTGACACTTCCCTCAACAAACACTACAAATTTCCCAGCCCAACGAAATATGGCTCGGGAATCCATGCGTGCGTGCGTGCGTGCGTGCAGAGGCGAGGCGAGGCGAGGGGAAAGGAAAACGGAGAGATGTGCCTTCACGAGTCAGTGCCGGGGGTGGGTGGCACTGGGAGGGTGGGGGTAGTGACGGCGTAGGCGGCCTCATGACGTCACCATACCTGCGTCACATCTCGACTTACCTCCTCTGTGACGTTCGCACCGCCCCGCCGCCAGCCGTGACGCGGAGGCTGGTTGGCGGGAGCGAGGCAGGTACAGGAGCAGGTGAGGGCTCTGGTGGCGGGAAGGACGCAGGTGAGTACTCGTGGTGGGGGGAGGAGGCA
>NC_087158.1:26674539-26679539 GCF_035594125.1 Scylla paramamosain | reverse complement strand
TTAGTCCTTGCTTTGTAATCTTTCTTTCCTTCCTCCTCCTCCTCCTCCTCCTCCTCCTCCTCCTCCTCCTCCTCCTCCTCCTCCTATGTCTTTCGCCTCACCTGCCTCTTTCCTCTTTCCTCTTTCCTCTCACTTTGGTATTTTAATTGACTTATATACATATACTGAGAGAGAGAGAGAGAGAGAGAGAGAGAGAGAGAGAGAGAGAGAGAGAGAGAGAGAGAGAGGGAGGGAGGGAGGGAGAGACTAACTTTTTGATTCATAGTATATGTTATTGCTGTATTAATGACTCTCTCTCTCTCTCTCTCTCTCTCTCTCTCTCTCTCTCTCTCTCTCTCTCTCTCTCTCTCTCTCTCTCTCTCTCTCTCTCAGCATTTCACACATTTACACATTCGTTTCCTACAATATCACACGGACAGTTTCATTCCCAACTCCCCAAGTCTCACTCATCCCAATCCCTCTCTCCCTCTCTCTCCCTCACCCGCTGTTCATTTGTGTTCCTCGCCAGTTGTTCATCCATTGTTCAGTATCTGTGCTTCATTTTAACGCTTCACTTTGTCTGTTCTCCTCTCTCTCTCTCTCTCTCTTCCTCTCCTTTCATTACTGGTTTTCTGTTCTTATATTTTATTGTTCTCTGTTCTGTTCTCTTTTTTTATGTCTTCCGCTTTCTGCCGTGTTTTTTTTTTTTCTATTTTTACTGTACTTATTCATTTTTCCTTTCTTTCTTCATATTTTATTTCTCTTCACTTTCTGCTGTGTTTTATCTTCCCTCTTCGTAAATTCTGTTTTGTTTTGTTTTTTTTTATCTCCTTTCGTTTCATTATTTTTCACATTTACTTAGTCTCCTCTCACTCATAGAAAAGTATGTTTTTCTTTTTTTTTTTTTTGTGTGTGTGTGTGTTTTTACGCCTCCCCCCTTCCCCCGCCCCCTTATGACCGGTGTATTTCCATCAGCCACGCGACGCACAGCCATCTCTCAGTCGCTCGTGCCTCTTTTCGGTATCACAATTCGTACCGGAATGAGCCTCGGCCGCCCGCACTCGCTCATCACTCACGCGGCCCGGGTTTGCACGAGACCTACTTGTTTGGTGGTGTGCCTTTTTGAGGGCAGTCGTGATGAGGATGCCGTGCTTAGGACAGGATGTGGTGGGAGTATAGTAGCAGAGAGATAGAGAGAGAGAGAGACAGAGAGACACACATACTACAAACAACAGGAAGTCACCGGCCAAGGCATGATGAAAAGCCTGAGATGAACACGAGGCGAGATAAAGACGTCACAACAACAAGATACTGTGTGAACAAAGCAACCGAGAGAAAGAAACAGAAAAAGAAAAGAAAAAAATGTCAGGATGCAATTTGTCCTTTTAAAGAGAATGTCATTGTTGTTGATATAAACGAAACGTAAATACCTAAGTGCAACAGAGAGAGAGAGAGAGAGAGAGAGAGAGAGAGAGAGAGAGAGAGAGAGAGAGAGAGAGAGAGAGAGAGAGAGAGAGAGAGAGAGAGAGAGAGAGAGAGAGAGAGAGAGAGAGAGAGAGCCTTGGTATCGCGGGCTATTTATACACCTTGGAATCCTACTCAGGCAGACAAAGAGTTTCCGATGTCCTATCCGGAAAGTGTGGAAAAGAGTTTTATGGGAACCGATTGGCCTCCTAACTTACCTTCCCCTTCCTCCCTCCCTCCCTCCCTCCTTCACCGGCTCCCTCATTCCCACTCCTATCTATCCCTGTTTTCCTTCATTTTCTATTCCTTCTTTATTCATTCCGTCTTTCTTGCTTTTCATTTTATCACTTCGTTCATTTTTTTCATTTCTCTCTCTCTCTCTCTCTCTCTCTCTCTCTCTCTCTCTCTCTCTCTCTCTCTCTCTCTCTCTCTCTCTCTCTCTCTCTCTCTCAGAACAACAAACACGCTCTTATTTTTTTTTTTTCTAGCCATTCCTTCATTATTATAGAATTGCTGCCGTTCTCGTCACTGTAGCTGCCTTGCCTTCCTTCCTTCCTTCCTTCCTTCCTTCCTTCCTTCCTTCTTTCTTTCCTTCCCTCCCTCCTTCCTTCCGTTCCTTCCTTCCTTCTTTCCTTCCTTCCTTCCCTTCATTCCTCAGTGCACTTGGGACATTTTTCCCTCTCCCTCCTCTTTGATCTTTTCCCCTTTAATACGTTTCCCCTCTTGACCTACTCTTCTTTTTTTTGGATGCTTTTATTATCTTTTATTTCTTTCCCTTCCGAATATTTTTTTCCCCTTCGTTTTCCATCTCGGTATGATCTTAACCTAATGAGACGTAAGCTAACCTAATTTGAACAGCAGTATCAATAGTTTCGCTCAGTGCTTGTAGGTATAGTAATCATAACAAGAGCGAGTAAGTGTCCATAGAGAAGAAAATGTTGATAGGACTATGAGAATGAAAATGATAAAGGGGAAAGAAAATGGCAAGGGAAGAAAATGTACAGAGGAGAAATATTGCAGTGCCTATTTATTTATTTTTTTTTTCTTTTATTACAGTGCTCATCTATTTTTTTTTTTCTCTATTTTTTTCGGTAAGAACGCGACGAGTGGACAGATAAACTCAAAAGGAGGTTGGATAAATTTTTCGATCATTCTGATATTAGTAAGTTTCCAGCACTGAGTTTCTACCTAGTGCATTTCAACTGGCCTGTGCATTTCATCTCCTTATAATATTCTTACGGTCTTCCATCCATCTGTCCACGGCTTGGCGTCCTCCATCGCCCTTCACCGCTCCTCCTCCTCTCCTTTTCTCCTTCTCCTGTTTGTCTTCCTCATCTCACTCGTCCCGCGGTATAAGGTTAAGAAAGTTAAACACCCTCACTCATTTTGACTAGTTGGAGTGTGGTGACTCTCTCTCTCTCTCTCTCTCTCTCTCTCTCTCTCTCTCTCTCTCTCTCTCTCTCTCTCTCTCTCTCTCTCTGATCGCTGAAGGTGAGTCAACACTAAAGCAAATGGAATGCGAGAAGCGTGTTGGATCCTTACCGATATTTCTCTCTCTCTCTCTCTCTCTCTCTCTCTCTCTCTCTCTCTCTCTCTCTCTCTCTCTCTCTCTCTCTCTCTCTCTCTCTCTCTCTCTCTCTCTCGTTCTCTCTCGCTCAAAGATAGATCGCGCCACTTTACCGCGATGGACTCCGGGGTCGAATTTTGCAGAATATTCGGAGCCGGCCGCGATTCACTGACTGGCGCAAGAACTTATTGAATTTTCATGGCGCCGCGGTGCAGAAACTGGAACGAGGACTATGTATCAGTGAGAGACAAACACCGCGCGACATTGCCTGCCATTGCGCGAGCCGGGGAGGGGAAAAGAAATACGGTTTTGAGAGGATAAAAAAGATGAAGGAATAGGCACGCACGCACGCACGCACACACACACACGCTGGCAGGCACACATACACAGAGGGAAGAGGGGTGTGGGGTAAGAGAGAGAGAGAGAGAGAGAGAGAGAGAGAGAGAGAGAGAGAGAGAGAGAGAGAGAGAGAGAGAGAGAGAGAGTAGGAACATATGTGCATCCTACGTCATGTTTGTTTTTGTTTTACTATTTTTTTATGTGTGTGTGTGTGTGTGTGTGTGTGTGTGTGTGTGTGTGTGTGTGTGTGTGTGTGTGTGTGTGTGTGTGTGTTAATTTTCTTCCCCCCTAATTTTTTCTCCCTTCTCCTTTCACTCTTGTTTGTTTGTCCTGCTTTCTGCTTGCATCACTTCCTTGAGAGAGAGAGAGAGAGAGAGAGAGAGAGAGAGAGAGAGAGAGAGAGAGAGAGAGAGAGAGAGAGAGAGAGAGAGAGAGAGAGAAATATACGTTCATTATTGTGATGGGACAACGGTTTTCTTCTTTCTTCCTTCGTGGGTTTAACGCTCTCTCTCTCTCTCTCTCTCTCTCTCTCTCTCTCTCTCTCTCTCTCTCTCTCTCTCTCTCTCTCTCTCTCTCTCTCTCTCTCTCTCTCTGTCTCTCTCTCCTTATCCTAAAACCACTTTTCCTGATGTCAACATTCGCTCACACCCTTTTATTTTTCAGCCTTTTCTTCCTCCAACTACTACTACTACTACTACTACTACTACTACTACTACTACTAATACCCCTGTCGACGCTGGAAAGTGAAGAAGGTAGGATTCAAATAGAGAGAGAGAGAGAGAGAGAGAGAGAGAGAGAGAATGACATGGGGACCAAATATATTTGAAGAAGTAGCTTTTTTTTCTCTTTGTGACTATTGACAAGTACTAACGTATCTCATAGTCGAATATAGACGGCAGGACAGTGACAGTGAAAGGGAGGAGGGCAGTGACGTGACGGTGACGGTAGAGGGAAGGAGTTACAAGTAAAACATGCATAACTTTAGTGGTACGTAACTCTCTCTCTCTCTCTCTCTCTCTCTCTCTCTCTCTCTCTCTCTCTCTCTCTCTCTCTCTCTCTCTCTCTCTCTCTCTCTCTCTCTCTCTCTCTCTCTCTCATTCATTAGCGTGGAACATAATGGCTGATTGAAGATTAAGTAAAACAGGGACCAGGAATGAAATGTGTCAACAGGTGCGGTGCGTGTACGAGGATTTTAATTGTAGTAGTAGTAGTAGTAGTAGTAGTAGTAGTAGTAGTAGTAGTAGTAGTAGTAGTAGTAGCAGTAGTAGTAATAGTAGTAGTAGTAGTAGTGTTACAACGCCTCCCCTCATCAATATCAGCCAGGCAACACCATCATGTCGCTCTTAGTAATGCTGAGAGAGAGAGAGAGAGAGAGAGAGAGAGAGAGAGAGAGAGAGAGAGAGAGAGAGAGAGAGAGAGAGAGAGAGAGAGAGAGAGAGAGAGAGAAAGTAACGAGTACTGTTCTTAGCATCCTTATCATCTTCAGTACATTTTTAGTTCACCCATTGAAGGTTGATTCTCTCTCTCTCTCTCTCTCTCTCTCTCTCTCTCTCTCTCTCTCTGGTAGTAATAGTAGTAGTGTCCTTACGGTTTTATGGACCTTATTTTGGTAGTACAGATCATTGTTGCACGGTGCTATTACATCAGTGTG
>NC_087158.1:26659539-26669539 GCF_035594125.1 Scylla paramamosain | reverse complement strand
TCTCCTGGATATTTTCCCCCAGTGAATATATTTTTCCCCCAGTGGATCTGAACTCTGGTAATGTAAATTCGTCCTGTCTTCCACTTAACTTTGCTTTAGACTCGTGACTGAAATGCGCAGTTGCTGTCACTTTGCCGCGCGTCGCTTGACCTCCCTCAGTTGAATGCCCCTTGTTCCCAAAGGTCAGTGCTCGCTCTCAAACACGCCAGCAGTGAACCACATCAAGAAACCCACGACGTAGGGACTCCCCCGTCCTGCTCTCACCGCCGTATCAACGTAGCCTCACCGCCATCTTCCTCTCCCCCCTCACCCCCATCATCCCCCACTACTCAAGGCCGCCATCCCCGAAGGGTCCAAAGTTAAGTTGTTACCACTTCCTCGACATTGACTCAGATCGTAAACAGAACAAAGCACATTTAATGGACCTTAAGTTGCCCTGACAGTGGTGGACGCGCCGCCCTCACCCAGACAGGCTTCCAGGAACGCCGCCGCCAGGTGCTCCGTGTTTTTCTTCCTCCATCACACACCTGATTGTCCCGAGGTAGGATTGATTGAGTGATGGCGCCGCAGCAACAGCCTCATGGGGACGCCCTCGTGGCAGGAATGAATGTGGGTACGAGTGAGTGGCGGGATGCACTGGGTTAGTGTGTCCCCTCCCCCGGTATCCTCAGCTTGAGTCACCCTGGCCACCAAAAAGTCTGTGTTACGTGCTGGTGGTGCCCCTAGATGTTGTGGTCGCGATGACTCAAAGGGATATTTTTTTTTTTATTATATATATATATATATGTTTTCTTGGAACATTAAACTTTTTATGAATACAGCGCCATGTCACCCTGTTGTGACGACGCTGAAATTATAATTAGTCCATGAGAGAGGAGCGTGAGGCAGCACTGAGCGAAGCCTTCCTCCTCTCCTGCCCTCACCTGCCGCTTCGTCTCATCACTCACGCTTTCCAACACGTGCCGCCGCCCGCCGTTCATATTTACACGTGGTTACGTAACTAGCCAGTTGTATGAAGTGCTTGACTCAACACCCGGTCATTTTATTTAGTTAAAAATTGGACAACACAATAAAAAAAAGGCATAACTAGTAAAAATTAACATCGAAAAAGGAAAAATAACCTTCTAAATTGGACAACACAATAAAGGAAAGTAAAAAAAAAGCACAACACGTAAAAATTAACACTGAATGGAAAAGAAAACAAGCCACCTGACCAGCTCGACAACCTCTGTCAGCGATAACCAAACAAACTCCTAAAAACCAAAGCACCACAGCGGCAGCCACCTGTTCCGACGCTCACTTAAAAACTTCGATACCTTCAGCGCCGCGGCATCAGTTTTACTTCATTCAGGATACCATTACAGGATTCTATTAAAAGTAGAGTGATTTTTTCCGTAATCCTGCCATTAATCGCCTCCAATTACCTATTCACTACAATAACATTTTTCTTCACTTTACCCTGATTAACAATGGGCGCTGGGTGGTGAAGTGGCGGCCTCCTGCGGTAAGCACGAATGACCCCGGCCAGAATTCAGAAACTTTTCAGTACCGCACCTCCTTTACATTCAAAAGGCACAATAGATGAAATGACGCGTTTCTGAGGGTGTTTTTACTCTCCTAGTGGCAGATTTATAACATTTCTACATTATGAACAGGAGAAACACTCTTGGGAACCTGGTTAATCATCTCTGCTGCCTTGGAAATTAGCCGTGGTAAGAGAGCAAAGCGTTTCTAAATTTGGGCTTCAGAAACAGTCACCAAGCTGGCCGCCCGGAGATTACGTGCTTAGTGGCCAGTGATTTGGTAGTTTAGGTGGGGAAGTGGACTCGCTTAGTACGTTGTCACTCACCGATCAGTCCCCCGCCCAGGAGCCAAACGTGAGGGTCCCACCAACGCCCCTTCACCGCCCTTTGTTGCTCCATCACATTGTTCGTGTGCACCCTCCCTCTCTCCCTCCCTCCCTCTCTCCCTTTCTCCCTCGTCCCCTCTCCTCCACCCAGCTGTGCACTCGCAATCTCTCCCAACTACAGCCTTTTTTTAGGGTTTTCTGATGGTCTGAGTGTCGCGTTGAATTACTTCCCCATTGATAAGTTGGGTGTAATTATCACGTGGCGCTCCTGTAGTGGGGTTGCCAAAGGGGGAGAGAGAGAGAGAGAGAGAGAGAGAGAGAGAGAGAGAGAGAGAGAGAGAGAGAGAGAGAGAGAGAGAGAGAGATCTATGTCGGTATTTCATTAGTTTATTTAAGCAACGGACATGGCGAGGTGGAGTGAAGTGTGTGTGTGTGTGTGTGTGAGTATGAGAGTGTATGAGAGAAAGAGAAAGAGAGAGACGCCCTTGCAGCCCTGGCCCTCTCCCGGGAAGCCGGTGTGTGTTATGTTAATTAAGTGCGGCGTTGTCGAGCACTAGTTCCGTTTACGGGGACGGAGAAAGGAGGGGGACGTGCTGCCGTGCGGTGATTGGTGCAACTGGCGGGGCTCGGCTGGGCAATGCTCCCCTCTCCCCTCTTCCCCTCTTCCTCCCTCCAGGGGTTATCACAGCCTGACCCGTGTGTGTGTGTGTGTGTGTGTGTGTGTGTGTGTGTCCCGGATGCTGCCACAACTCCTGTCTCCCATCCCCAGCCGCCCCCCCCACCCTGACATCACCGGACACATCGACAGAATGCAGAGGCGGGGCTGTTTGTGAATGGTGCAGTCACACACACACACACACACACACACACACACACACACACACTGTAACTCACTCACTAGACGTTTGGGGGCGTTAGAATGCAGAAGGGTGACGAAGGCTGCAGAAGGATGCAAGGCTGGTGGAGGTGCAGAAAGATGTCTGTGGAAGTGAATGAGAGATCAGAAGGAGGAAGAGGAGGAGAAGATAGATGATTGCAGGGAGGCGGGAGGCATAAGTGTGATTCCTCGTGGTCATTTCCGTACTTAAAGGGCCGCTTGTAGTTGGGTTTAAGTATTTGTTGTTATTGTGTAAGTGGTGGTGGTGGTGGTGGTGGTGGTGGTGGTGAGGAGTAGGAGGTGAGAGAGTGTTTGTTGCGATGTGTAAGCAAGTGGGTGGAGACGTGGGCGTGGGTGTGATGGGTGTGATCGCGTCGCGCCCCAAGAATGAGTCAGCTCGCCGCGCTGCTGGACTGACCCCGTGGCAAAATCAAGGACAGCTGGACTTGATTCGTACTGGGGACAATTACCGGTGAGTTGGTTCACTACGACAGCAGCTGGCCCGGCACGTGCAGCTCCATCACCATCACGGCCACCAGCTTCGCCTCCAGCATGTCAGGGGTCACCATGCAGTAATTAAGTCTCGTACCCAGCCTGAAAATACGACGCAAAAATTACATACCCCGCCATTACCATCACCGTAACCACACGCACTATTACAGACACTCGCTGCTGCTGGTGATGACTTGCTCGCCCGTCCATGACACGTCTGCCTCCACGTTCAAGACTCCACTAAGAAAGATTTTTTTTTTTTTTTCCGTGACTCTCAGACGTAATGGTGCGGCAGACACAAGCACGGCGTGTTGAAGAGCGTTGTTCCCAAGTGGAGGGCAGCGTGAGTCAGGCCGGACAGACACCACCAAAAGGACTCCAAGTAGGGTGAGTGTACCCCGCGGCCCCGCCTTCCTCATCACCGCTGGGACACCACTGGCCACTCCGCCGCTTCCTTGTGTCTATTCCTTTCTGAAACAAATAAAGAGAAGCGGAAGAGTCCCTGAGCGATCGTCCCGTATTAATATGCTGAAAGCGACGAGAGCAGTGTACGAAAAATACAAGCGATGCACCTCTTTAAAAGCCTCAGAAGTGCCTTTGTGGGGCTCATCGTGGTGCGTGGCGGCGCAGCACACACTCGCCTCTTCCATTATGCAGCGGAGTGTCAGCGGCTTTTAACGTGAGCGAGGCGCTGCACCTTGTGAACGGCGCGATCACCGCATGATTACAACACAAAGAGCGAGGCCCGGGAGGCGAGGGCGGCCCGGCGGGAGTGTGGCGCCGCGACGAGCACCATTTCCTGCTGCGTCTGAGAACCAGCGAGGGCCTTCACGCGGGCAGGCGAGGCACAAGCAGGGACACCGGGAATAGTGATGTAGATTATATATACATTTTTTTTTCTTATGTTAAAGGGGCTCTGGCCAAGGGCAACAAAAAGGAAGTACAAAAAAAAATAAATAGATAAATAAATAAATAAAATAAAATAAGAAGGCACACTGAGGTGTCAGTCCCAGTAGACAACAGCTAAATGAATTAATCAAAGTTGGAGGATAAATGTCTTGAAACTTGAAATAGTCCAAGTCATAGGAACGGAAAATTGGAAAATAATTGTATAATATTACAATATAATAGTATGATAACAACAACAACAACAACAACAAAGCACACACACACACACACACACACACACACACACACACACACACACACACAGAGAGAGAGAGAGAGAGAGAGAGAGAGAGAGAGAGAGAGAGAGAGAGAGGACAACTGTAAGGTCATTGAAGTAAAGGGACAGTGCGTGAGAAGGTTGTGCTCTCTTTTGTAATCCAATAATGCTCGGCCAAGACGTGTCTCAAACCAAGCCTTGACCGCTCACTTGACTCGTCCGGAACACGTATAGAAATTGTGTAATCGTGCCATTTCACACAAACACACACACACACACACACACACATCACGTGTTCATATTCTGAACCACTTGGGTATTTGTCATCCTTCTTCTTCTTTTTCTTCTTCTTCTTCTTCTTCTTCGTTGTTGTAGTAGTTGTGGTACTATTATTATTATAATTATTATTATTATTATTATTATTATTAGTAGTAGTAGTAGTAGTAGTAGTAGTAGTAGTAGTAGTAGTAGTAGTAGTAGTAGTAGTAGTATCACCATCATCATCACCGTACATCTTGAGCCAGTATTGCCTGCCAGTCTGTTCCTCGGGGCCTGGAACTTAAAAGGTGCGTCTCGACACTTATTCCTCGGCAGCTTGATACGGAAGGTTCTGGAGGAGGGATCTCTGGGGCTCGTATTTGTCAACATTTCAGCGTTTTATCTTGACTTCCCTTATCAGCCAGTAGTGGAAATCAGCGATATCTTTAAGGGTGTTTTTATTATTCTAGTGATAGTTTAACAAGGGTTCTATATTGTCAGTAGGAAATGCGCCCCTGGGAATTTGTATTGTCATCAATGTAACTTTTAAAGATTGTCCATGTGAGAGACATAAACGTTTTTAAAGAATTCTGGACCAAAACAAGACAATTTTTTTTCTTCACTGATTCGTTTTAAGTGTATTAGTAAATATAAGTACTGTTAGTTCCAAGGACTCTTCTCTCCCACCCTCTTTTTTTTCCACTTTTTTTCCGCCCGATGTTATATTATTTGTCTCGATACGTTCCATTTTTTTTTTTTTTTTCCTGCTTTGTCTTTCTTTTCCGCCCGCATTTCTCGGTTGCTTGTTCTTCTTCTTCTAATTCTTCTTGTTCTTGTTCTTCTTATTATTATTATAATAATAATTATTATTATTATTATTATTATTATTATTATTATTATTGCACGGAGACGCTTAAGAAGCCTCATGTAGCAACCATGTACACTCACACACACACACACACACAGGGAGAGAGAGAGAGAGAGAGAGAGAAGTCGGGGCCGGAAAATACAACAGTACAAACGGTTCATTAAGCTTAGTATTAATATGCGTCGTGAATATTCAAACTTTCAGATTTATCCGTCATGTAAAATAACGCAGTGTGAACTGACGTGATTTTTCAAACATTACATACATATATCGGGCTAGTTCAGTGCGCTCCTTCCCTCACTAGAAAAAATAATGTGCGTTGTGTGTGTGTGTGTATATATACGAGTATATATATATATATATATATATATATATATATATATATATATATATATATATATATATATATATATATATATATATATATATATATATATATATATATATATATATATATATATATATATATTTTTTTTTTTTTTTTTTTTTTTTTTTTTAGTAGTAGTAGTAGTAGTAGTAGTAGTAGTAGTAGTAGTAGTAACGACACTAGCTGCAGCTCCTCTATCTTGCCCTTGGTGGTGCGTTAGGACCAGTATGAATCATGGAATATCACAGAATGATAACACTCCTAACTTACCGGATGTCAAGTAACACACACACACACACACACAGCAACAACAACATACTAACACCAACTGACTTTGTTTTGCAGGAGTGTGTTTCAACATCCTGAAGGCTGCAGCAACACATAACTCCACCTTCCCTGTAAGTGTTGTGTGTGTGTGTGTGTGTGTGTGTAACCTTCAAACTCAATCCTTCACCTCCTCTCGTTAATCTTGACTCACTCACTCAGTTTATATTACAAGCTATGGCATAATCGTCATTGTGTTTAATTTCCTGTTTCTCGTTTCTCTCTATTCATTATTTTCCTTCCTTTCTATTGCATCTCTGACGTAAACACCTGATCTTCTCTTTATTCATGGTATTTCATTTCTATTCGAGTGTGTGTGTGTGTGTGTGTGTGTGTGTGTGTGTGTGTGTGTGTGTGTGTGTGTGTGTCGCATTTAGAGTGTAGAAGATGCGTCATTAGCTGCGTCACGTCAAGGTTCCGTCCTCTTACAAACAGACGACCAGGCCACCTCCTCCGGACGCGCCAGGAACGAGTATGAGGAAGATAAGATATAATGTATCGGATTTCCTTAGTGGGATCAGACTCCGCTAAAAAATAATAATAAAAAAAAAGTGGCTAGACGAGAATATCTTTCCTCCATCCCTCTCCTGTCACTCGTCTGGCTGGAAGACACTCGATGGAGAAAAGTGTGGTGGTGTTTCGAAGCATCAGTGAAGTTAGAGGGTTAAAGTTTCTGCACTTCGACATTCTCTTCAGGTGCCTCGCAGCTTTAACTTGCCATGCACATTAATGCGATGACACATGCAAGGTGTTGATGTTCCGGCTCGGTATTCAATAATAATGTACCTGTAAGTTTGATGTGAGGTGTGGGGTTGTCTTGCTTGTCGCCTTCCCTCCCTTCTGCTGCTCCCCTGTTAGCCTTGGCCTTGGTAGTTGGCTCCCCTTGGCCTTGGTAGTGCGGCGTCTAGATAGAAATTATTCAGTTATCCTTACCTGTTCCCACAAACCAATCCATGTGGTCAGGTAGTAGGATGATAGTTCTCTTTCTCTCTACCGCCATGTTACAGTGAATATACGCAGTAAAGACCCTTGTTCGTCACCTTCATTCGCTCTGCCCTGAGTGTGGCTGTATCACAGAGGGACCGTCACGTGTTGATGTGTTGGCTTCTTGCAGTTTCCCGTATACTCCTTTGTTCTTAGGATTGCTTGCTGTCACCACGCTCTCTACAACGTCCTATGAAGTAACTTGAACAATGACACCGCAGCCTGTTCAGTCGTGGTCACAGGTCACGTAACCTGCCACACTCACCACCATTGTGTTCAGCCTTTTCCTCAATCTGAAGTCACATGATTTAATAAGAATATCACCACATCAGAGAGCTTTAGATTGAGGAAAACGCTGAATAAAGTGCGAGTGAGTGCAGTTTGTTGCTCGGCTTTTTACCAAGACTATACTGTGTTAGGCGACCATTTAGGCAGCACGGAACCTTGGGGATGCGGGGGAGTGTGTGAAAAGGCGACTCCTTCCCTCCACGGCCCGCGTCTCTGCGTCTCGTCACGTCAACGGCTGTTTTATCGGCAAACTTGTGCGGCAGGAGAGTAGGGCGCGGCAGTGTGTCAGGGCGGCCTAGACGTCTACCCGGCAGGAGACTTGGCTGTTTCAGGCTGAGACAAACTTTAATCTCTCTTTGTCCATCATGTCCTCACCCCCTTCTCCCACCAACCTCCCCACAACTGCAGTGAGGCGCGGGGGGAGGGGAGAGCGAGGGACACGACCACGAAAAATGACGAGGAAAAAAAATTAAGTTCAAAAGATTCTCGATTCCAGCAGTCCGCGGAAAATATGACGCTATGACTAAACTTGTTGGTTTGGAACTGGAAATATTTTGTGGAACCCTCACTCGGAAACTCTGTCGACTTTCTTTTCATCTCTCTCTCTCTCTCTCTCTCTCTCTCTCTCTCTCTCTCTCTCTCTCTCTCTCTCTCTCTCTCTCTCTCTCTCTCTCTCCAGTGCCCCGGTAACTTTCCTCCCCGTGTTGCATCCGCCGAAAAGTTACACTCCCCCCGCCACACAAGGGAGCTCCCCCTCCTTTCACCCCTTCACGCTTCATCTTTCACCCCAGCACCCCATTTACTCTCCCATCCCTCTTCAGCCTCCTTCACTTCTACACCCCTTCACTCTTCATCCTTCAGCCCTTCATTCACTTCCTAGGCTGGACCGCTGCACTCTTCACCTTTCACCCCTTCACTCTTCACCCTTTTCACCTTTACCTCTCCCGCTCCTCTCTTCATCCCGACATCTCTTCCTTGTTCTCTTTTTTCCCTTCATCCTTCACCCCTTTCACGCCTCGCCCCTCACCACGCCCATTATAATCCTCCCCCATTTCCTCCACCACCACCACCACCACCAACACCACCACCACAACAACAACAACAACAGCAACAATAACATACCATCCCTTGAACACTGCATGATCTTTGACTAATGACATTTCGCCTATAACGGTTTCCTTCATTGCGTCAGTTGCGTCAGTGTGGTGGGGAACTATCAGCACGAGGGAAGGGGCAGGAATTACTCGTATACTGGGAAAAAAAAAAGTGCAAGTTGAACTCTTATCGCTATTTTTTTGTTTTTCAGTTTCTAAATACATAAATCCGGTGGAAGTTGCGTGTGTGTGTGTGTGTGTGTGTGTGTGTGTGTGTGTGTGTGTGTGTGTGTGTGTGTATGTGTGTGTTGCAGCACATTTTAAGCCCTTTAACTGGTTATATAAACATAATATACTCGTACCTTTACTATACAATCTCCTACATTCATTGCCACACCTTTGACACACACGTGAAAGAGAGAGAGTAAGTACACCATTCACGTACAACTTCTTATATCACTGAAGCTTTTACAGAAACCTCGACAAAGTGTACCGTCTTGTCTTCCCCCTTGGCGCCTTGGTCTCTTCAGCGAGGGATGATGCGTGAAGAGCAACACGTACGTTTAATCTAACATAGGAAGCGTTTGATGGTTTGGTGTTGTTTGCTACCCTTTGTAGAGCGGAAAGCGTGGACGAGAATAGCACCAACCTTTAAACAGTGATACAGGAACACTCACTCACTCACTCACTCACTCTCACTCACTCATGGTAAGTATATGCAAAGACCGGGGCCTGTGCTGAGGACCCCTTTATGTTTTTCACTCTGATATATGCAACACTTCCCAACACTAAAAGGACTCTGTGAAAATCTTTAGAAGCACCTTGAAGAAAAAGAAAGGAGATTAAAAGAATAGGTTTTCCACTCTGGCCAGTACAGTGCTTAGTGGTGGCTGGCTCTCTCTCTCTCTCTCTCTCTCTCTCTCTCTCTCTCTCTCTCTCTCTCTCTCTCTCTCTCTCTCTCTCTCTCTCTCTCTCTCTCTCTCTCTCTCTCTCTCTCTCTCATCTTTATTCATTTATCTTTCCTTCTTTCGTTTTTATGCCTTCCTAAGTAATGTTGCTGTTTATCCTACTTGTCTCCTTGATGGTCGCAGTGAACCCAACCCTGTGACTGCCGCGCCTGCTACTCGGCTTAACAAAATGGTCTTGAGGAAATTTAGGTAATGTTTTTGAAAGATAAGACTCACAACAAAGGAGGTGGTCGAATATTTAGGAAAGCCTTTTGAGTCCATGTAGTTTAATTTGTGCCAAGTGACATTGCCCAGGATAAAGTAAGCATTGTTAGCTGCTGAGTTGTGTTGTAATAAACGTTTGAGTTAAAATTTTACTTCCTCTCCTGGTGGTGGTGTTACTTGGGTATTCTTAAACATCTCTACATCTGATCTAGACTACTTTTAGAACATAAGAACATAAGGAAAGCTGCAAAGAAGCCATCAG
>NC_087158.1:26647039-26654539 GCF_035594125.1 Scylla paramamosain | reverse complement strand
AAAAAAAAAGAAGGAAAGAAAGAGATAGAGGAATGGTTATGAAACTGTTACTGGAATCATAAAAGCATCCTTGAAAACCTCCAGTAACTTCCACTACAGCCGTTAAAGAGTCGCCAGGGTAAGAGGAGAAAATGTTTAAGGATACAATTCATGTAGAACCATATTGTAAAACCCCTCTGCCCGCACCTCGACTACTCTCAATAGACTTTTTTTTTCTGTGTGTGTGTGTAGGAGGGGCACCGTCCAAGAGCAACAAAACTGCAATAAAAAGAAAAAGACTGTATGTAGTTGAAGTGACACGGGTCTTTTAAAGGGTGTTTCTACATTACTGACAGGAGAAACAGTCATGAGAACCCGGCTAACTATAACTGTGGCCTTTGAAAATATGACTCAATAGACACTCGGGATAAGATCAGGAATTCAAAATACAATACACACACACACACACACACACACACACACACACACACACACACACACACACACACACACACACACACACACCCATTCCCAGCAGCCTGGCAGCCTTAGATAACATCCTGACATAGAGCATAGCGCCCTCTTCACCCAAGCACTCGCGACCTCTCTCTCTCTCTTTTGCGTGCTATTAAAAGTAATGTTTGTTGTTGTCGGTTAAAACGCACACACACACACACACACACACACACACACACACACACACACACACACACACACACACACACGTTACTTAGAAGCTCACAAAGACTCAGCCTGGCGTCTCAGGGTAGCGTATCATGTGTGCTCGTCGTGTGTAGTGTACCCGCATCTGTTGCCGCCGCGTATCTGGTGTGTGGGTGGGTGGGTGTGGCCGTGTGGGTAGAGGTGGGAGGGAGGGATTTGGGATGTATAGGGTAGGGGTGGAGGGTAGGGTGGTAAGGGGGATAGGGAGGTGGGAGAGTGAAAGGGAGAAAGAAGTCTTGGGTTCGGTTGAGTTATGATGTCAGCTTTAGTGGTAGTAGTAGATGTTGTTGTTGTAGCTGTAGTGGTTGTAGTGATAGTAGTAGTAGTAGTAGTAGTAGTAGTAGTAGTAGTAGTAGTAGTAGTAGTAGTAGTAAAAAAGAAGAAAAGGAAGAATGATGTAGTAGTAGTAGTAGTAGTAGTAGTAGTAGTAGTAGTAGTAATAGCTTAAAGTTGATGCTGTTGTTTTTCGTGATCTCTCTCTCTCTCTCTCTCTCTCTCTCTCTCTCTCTCTCTCTCTCTCTCTCTCTCTCTCTCTCTCTCTCTCTCTCTCTCTCTCGTCTTACCCTCCTCTCTCCCTTACTGTGGTGGCCCGTGTGTGTGTGTGTGTGTGTGTGTGTGTGTGTGGTGGGCACAACGGGCCGCACCACCACAGCCTCCTCCAGGAAGACAATCACCACCTCCCTTTTCAGCATCCACTTCTAACAGTTTTTCTCCCCCGTGGCGCAAAGCGGGAGTGTTGCTGCTGTTTTTCCCCTGGCTTGCCTTGTGTTGCCTGGCGTGTGTCCTTTGACGTGTCTGGAAAAAATGCAACGATGAAACGTTAACTTAAAAACACACTCGTTTTCCACAACAATAAGGACGTGTGACATTTTATCCTTGATTTTTTTGTTGCCAAGACGTGGTGAGTGTACTAATCGACTCAGGCCTTTGTTGCCCTGGGAGTGTGACGCCCCGACGCCCTGATTTATCGCACTGATATCTCGATATATACTGCATTGAGAACCAGGGAACGTGAGTGACCTATTCCGAACTGGAATGTCTGTCCGTGAAGACATCCCGCCCTACACGGACTTGAGCATGCACAGGACGCCCCGGGGCTGCACGCACGAAACAAGAGGCGTGGTGCCATTGAGGAGGCGGAATCCACGTTATGGCAGAGAAGAGAAATACAAAATGTGAATCTTGCGAAGAAGCAATAGTGTCGTAAGAATTAAGACTCACTGTAACAGCAGCTGCTACAGAGGCTGTGTGCTTTCTTCTCACTGTGCTACTGCAGGGCGAGGGTGTGCTTATATTTATAGATGTCGCAAGTAAGGGATTATTATTCTGATTAATGTTATGGTATCATGGCCTTTCAAAGAAGAGTTTATGAGAATATCTGAACCATCACTCTTGTTTTTGACTTGCCTCGAGCAGCGTGCAGTCTGTCTGTCTTTACAAGCAGTTTTGGGAAGAATGTTTAATATCAGACATTCTTAATCGATAGTCCAGAATAAAAGTTCTCTTATGAAAGCAGTGAAGGGCGGTCAGGGGCCAGGGGTCGTTGGGAGAGGGGGCAGGATGCATGACGGCCGTGGGCGCTGCGTGGCCAGGTAGGGGGAAGGAAGGCAGGTGAAGGTTAGAGGGGGAGGAAGGGGCTGGACGAGGTGGAAGGGACCATGACAAGGAGAAAGGGGGTTGGGCATGAAGGGAGAGAGCTCAGCAAGGGTGGGCAGCGTGTCACGGAATGGAAGGCGCCTTGTCACGGGACGAGCGTTGCATGTCGAGATGATAGAAACTCTTCCATTTGACGAGGGAGGCAGTGTGCGCACCACTGCGACCCATAAGGCGGGACTGTTCCACCAAACAAACTTTTTACACGCCCCTCACTTCGTCTCCCCTCGCCTCGCCTCGCCTCGCCTCGCCTCGCCGCCCAGCCATCGCTCCAGCACTCGTCCCCAAATATTTCGTCAAGACTTTATTGGTGAAAGGTAAGGGCGTCGAGCTTTTGGCAGCCGCACAGCCATCGCGGGACAATACAGGCTTCGGAATATCAATAAATCGCCTCACTGTGCGTGCGTTGCCTGAGCCTAATAGGTAATAGTATATTTTTATGCAGCCTCAATGCCTCAATGTCCCGCCGCAGCAGCCTCATCTCGCTCTGGCATCACTGGCTGTCTGGGGAGAGAGTTTTATTAATTCCTTGTTTTTTTAGTGCCGTGTCGTTGTTTAGCATCTTAGCAGCGTCTCTCCTCGCCCGGCTCTGAAAAGTATTAATGCCTCATAAAGTGAGACGATGATGTGTCCCAGGGAACCCGAAGGACGCTGCCTTTAGGAGCCACTGCCGTCAGGACTGTGAGGGCGACCAGATGAAGGAATAAATGCATCGATTTCTTATAAAAGCAAGCAAATGTAACCTCAGAGAGAGAGAGAGAGAGAGAGAGAGAGAGAGAGAGAGAGTAGGGGGGAAGGAAGAATATTACCATAACTTATAATATTAATAAGAAAATTGAAATGAGAAAAAAAAAACACGTTAATGAGAATAGCGGTCTGTTTTTTTCCCTCTCTCTTTCCTCTTCAAATGGCTTTATGGGAGGAGGAGGGAGGGAAGAGGAAGGAAGAGGGAAGGAGAAAAAGGGAGGAGGAAGGATTGGTCGGTGGGTGCTGAGGAGGCGTTCTGTGATTGGCTGAGAAAAGTCATTAAAACCCAAGTGCGGAGGATAAGTGGTCAGCTGTTGCTCCTTTGTTTCTGAGGTGATAGTAGTGGTGGTGGTGATGGTGGTGGTGGTGGTGGTGGTGGTGGTGGTGGTGGTGGTGGTGCCTTTCCCCTCCTGCAATAGTGGTGGCAGGGATGGTAGTGAAAGGATAGAGGAGGACGTGGTGATGGTGTTGATGAAGGGAAGGAATGAAGGAGGAGGAGATAGGCTGATTGCGGTGGTGAAGGAAGAAGAGAAGAGGGAGGAGGAGGAGGAGGAGGAGGAGGAGGAAGTAGAGTTTTCAATGAAGGTGGTGAAGGAAACGACGAAGGAGGAGAAAGAGGAGGAAGAAGAGAAGGATAATTTTCACTGGTTGCGCTTATCAGAGAGAGAGAGAGAGAGAGAGAGAGAGAGAGAGAGAGAGAGAGAGAGAGAGAGAGGGTTTGAGCGCCATGTATGTGCAAGGCGGTGGAGTGGGTGGAGGCGCAGGTGGAGCGGCTTATATGGCTGAATAACTGAAGGGGAAGGAAAAGGGATGGGCCGCTCCACCTGTCTGAAGGGAAGGAGTGGCACGCCCTCCTCCTCCTCCTCCTCCTCCTCCTCCTCCTCCTCCTCCTCCTCCTCCTCCTCCTCCTCCTCTTGTGACTCACTGACTATTGACTCGTAAAATGGTACGTGAGAATATTTTCCTTGCATCCAAATGTTGTCTGTTTGTGTGTGTGTGTGTGTGTGTGTGTGTGTGTGTGTGTGTGTGTGTGTGTCGGTGAGGGTTCCAGGGCGCGGCGTGGAGGTGGGCATGACGCAAGGGAAAGGGAGGAGTGGGTGCAGGAAGGAGCAAGTGAGGGGGAAGAGGTGAGGGGAAGGCAGAGGAAACTATCTCCCTTCCCACACACACACACACACACACACACACACACACACACACACACACACACACACACACACACATATTCATACACACACCTGTTCACTCTTCCACCTGTGCTCCCTTCTATTTCCTTCCTCCTCCTCCACACAAGCCTCTGCTAACCTCCTTAACCTCTAACTTTCCGACTTGAGAAGAAGAGCAGGTGGAAGGAAGACAATAAATGCAAAATAATAGGATAAAAAAGAAAGATAAAGAAAGAAGGAAAGGCTACACATAAATGGTGGAGACACGAGGGATGAATCATAGAAACATTAGATATACAGCAGCATCAGTGTAGTGTGAGATGCATTATACCACCACCACCACAAACCACCAACACCACCACCACCACCACCACACAACACAACACAGCACCATCTCACTAAGTTTAACAAGTGCATGATATACTGGCGTGCTGTCTTCGTCAACGCTGATGGAGGAGTCTCTTGGGTGAAGCCGCCTCCTCCTCCTCCTCCTCCTCCTCCTCATCCTCCTCCTCCTCCTCCTCCTCCTCCTCCTCCTACTCCTCCTCCTCCTCCTCCTTTTCTCCCTCCTCCACCTCTTCCTTCTCCTTCACGTTGCCACCTGTGTGTTGTCGCTTCAAAGGAAATATATTGCAGGCTTACTTTTTTTTCGGTCAAGTATTCTTATCTATGTATTTGTTTATGTTTAGTGTGTGTGTGTGTGTGTGTGTGTGTGTGTGTGTGTGTGTGTGTGTGTGTGTGTGTGTGTGTGTGTGTGTGTGTGTGTGTGTGTGTGTGACGACCTCTCATCCTGTTATGTTCCCGTTATTCTTTTCACTTCTGTTATTTTCGTTTTATGGACTTAACTTGTTGAATTCGTGTTTGTTTTCTCTTCATTTCCTTCTATTACGGCTAGACTAATCTCTTTAAATGCATGTTTTTTTTTTGTTTTATATATATATATATATATATATATATATATATATATATATATATATATATATATATATATATATATATATATATATATATATATATATATATATATATATATATATATATATATATATATATATATATACATTTTATTTATCGTTATTTCATATTTTTATTATATTTTATTTGTGTATTTATTTGTTTCTTTTTATTTATTTATTAATTTATCCTTTTTTTATAATTAACTAAACGCACTTTCAATATTTTGTTATGCATTTTTCTCTCTCGTAATCTATTGTCCATTACAGCTAGACGTATTAAACTTGCATTTTTTTTCTTCTATACCAAACGCATTTCACTGTATTTACAATATTTTTGTGTTTTCTTTTCTTTATCTATTTATTGCCCATTACGACTAGATTCATATCGTTAACTTCTTTACTATTTGTCTTTTATTTTTTTCTTTAACCAGACATAGACACGTGGCTCGATTTTCAATATTTTTCTGTAAATTAATCTTCTCTCACAGACGCTTCAACTTAACCTTCAATATTTTCCATTACTTAGTTGTATCTTCTCTCGGACTAAGCAATTTCGATATATTATCTGTACTTTTCCTTAAATTCTTATTTGTATAACACATCCCTCGGTACTTTTCATTAAATTCACCTTACAACGTAGCCTTCATTATTTTCCCTTAAATTAATCTTTACACAACACATCCCTTAACCTTCCCCTAAATTCACACACACTCTGCCACAGCACGAGACTTGAATTGCATCACTGTCACTTTATAATCCACTTTCACAATCCCCCTCGCATTGTCACACGAACAAGCATTTTTTCCCACATAAATTTATTCCCAGTAGTTACTCAACCTTTTTTTTTTTTTTTTTTTTTTTTGCCCTTTACATTCATCATCATTTTTTTTTCTTTTTTTTTTCCCCCTTGAATCATTATCCTCTTAAACAATTAGACGCAAATCTTTTTCAGTCCTCCCTTCCCCGCTGAGGATACGGTACAGTGAGGAGGAAAAGGAGGAGGAGGAGGAGGAGAGAGGGTACAAGTAAAGGGGAGGAAGGGAGGACGAGAAGCGGGTGTGGAGGACAGTAAGGGAGGAAATACTTCAAAGAATGAGAGAGAGAAGGGTACAGATGACTAAAATGGAAGAAAGAAACAAAGAAAGAAAAAAGAAATAAGTGACGGAGGACGAGACAGGAGATAAAACTCTAAAAGGAATCAAAACCACATGAGCACATCTTCATTTATTAATTTACGTAACACTGAGACAAACAAGTGATAGACAGAGAGAACAAAGAGAGACAAACAGACAGAAGCAGGGACTAGACAAGAGGGTAGGAATAAGAGAGGATGACAGGCAAAGAGATAGACAAGTAGACAGAAACAGCGGACAGGAAAGAGAGTAGAAATAAAAAAAAAATAACAGACAGACAGACGGACAGGATTAGTGTACAGACAAGCAGACAGAAGCAGGAGACAGGCAAGGTGTGAATGAAAGAGAAAATGACAGGAATGAGACAGACAGGAGCAAGATGGACAAGTAGACAGAAGAATAACAGGCAAACAGGCACAAGAGACGGGCAGGCTGTAGCGGTAGTTAAGCAAGTAAACAGAGGCAAGCAGATAGGTAGAATCAGACAGCAGGATAGAAAATAAACAGACAGAAGACAGACAAACAAGCGGGGTGAGACAGAAGGAAGCAGGAATGAAACAGGCAGATGAACGGATCAGAGAAGCAGACAGGCGAGGTATGAGGGCAGAGAGAGAGAGAGAGAGAGAGAGAGAGAGAGAGAGAGAGAGAGAGAGAGAGAGAGAGAGAGAGAGAGAGAGAGATTCAAACCATGCACGATGTTTGTTTTCTCTGCAGCATTGATGGAGGTTTTCCTGGTGTCCTTGTGCATCTTATTATCACTATATCCTCCTCCTCCTCCTCCTCCTCCTCCTCCTCCTCCTCCTCCTGTGCTGTGTTGAGGTGGAAGGGTGGCACATCAAAGGAAGGGGAAGGAGAGGCAGGGCAAGGTTGTGAGGGGGATGCTGGGGCGAGGGTGACGAGAGAGGTGGGGAGTGACTGCGTTACTGAGCTGCTGCTGCCTGTCTGCGGGAATTGAGATGAAATACACTCATGGAAACTTTGTGCATGTGAGGAGGAAGAGCAGGAGGAGGAGGAGGAAGTGGAGGACAAGGCAGAAGGAGAGTTGGAGGAGAATACATACATTTATTCTCATTTTATTGCGGTTATTCTTAAGTTATATAAATAGTGTGTAAGTTGTAGTGCAGTAAAGTCATAATAAAATCG
>NC_087158.1:26554539-26644539 GCF_035594125.1 Scylla paramamosain | reverse complement strand
CCAACCTCTCTCTCTTCCTCTCTATTCCCTTCTTTCTCCCCATTCCGTTATCACCCACCTCTCCTTCTCATCTCTTCTCTTCCTTTCTCTCATTATCATCCCTTCCCTTCATTTAATTTCCTATCCCTTCCTTCTTTCTCTCCATCCCTCGCTACCATCACCTATTCTTCCCCTCTCACTCTCTCTTATCTTACCTTCCCTCCCCTCACTACCCTCCCCTTCCTTCCTCCATCCGCTTCTCTCCCTCCTCTCTGTTCTCTCCCTTCCCCCATCACCCTTTCCTTCTCCCCTTCGGTGCCTCTTCTCTTTCCTCCTTCTCCCATTCTCTTCTCCGCTTCACTCCTTCCTATCTCTCCCCTCATCACCCTCCCTCTCCCTTCTTCCCTTACCTCCCCTTTCTCCTCCTCCCTCTCCTTTCCTTCTACATTTTTCTCCTCACTCTTCACTACTTCCCACCCTCCCATCACCTCTCCCTTCTCCTTCCCCATTTCCCCTTCCCCCTTCCCTCCCGGCGTCTTCAGTACAGCATCCGGATGTGTCTTGGTGAGTGTTAATTGCAGGCGCAGAAGTTTCATGTTTCTGGTGACGTCACGGCGTTGACACCAGCCTGCGAGGGTCACGCTTCAGCTCCTCTCTCTCTCTCTCTCTCTCTCTCTCTCTCTCTCTCTCTCTCTCTCTCTCTCTCTCTCTCTCTCTCTCTCTCTCTCTCTCTCTCTCTGCCTATCTATCTATCTATCTATCTATCTATATCTATCTATCTATTTATGTCTCTGTAATAGCAAGAAAGGATGAAAGAAAGAAAGACAGACAGACAGACAGACAGAAATAAGGAGAAAAAGCATACACACACACACACACACACACACACACACACACACACACACACACACACACACACACACACACACACACACACAGAGAGAGAGAGAGAGAGAGAGAGAGAGAGAGAGAGAGAGAGAGAGAGAGAGAACGCTACATTTCCTCCGCCTACCCCCCATCTTCCCCTCCCCGCCATGTGCTGTTTTGGGCAATTAGCATTAATAATAACTTTAAGCACCTCCCGGGCATTGGAATCGCAATATTTGGCTCCGGGCTTCACTAATGGCGCCGCCCCTCGTAATGACCGCCTTTCGTGCCTCCAGTATTGGCCGCCATGCGCATATTACGAAAGGAACGAAACCGCCAATTAAAACGAAGAAGGAGAAGGAAGACAAAAAAAAGGAAAGAAACGAGGAGAAGAACAGAAGAAAAACTAATTAGGGAAACGCAATACTGTGTGTGTGTGTGTGTGTGTGTGTGTGTGTGTGTGTGAATTGCTTCGTTTTCACTCTTCGCTTGGTTTTGGTATTTCATCAAGTGTCTTTGTAGTAGTGGTAGTTCAATTCAATATTCTTTATTCACACAAGATGTGTACACAAACTAAAATACATACTAAAACTAAAAGAAAGAAAAACATTTCATTTAATTATTAAAAAAAAGACATAAATTTATACTAAATTAGACAATATCATACTGAATCCGACGTCACTCGGTGCACAAAGCATCAATCAACATCTTAGTTTCCCTTACATCTAAGATTGTGGTATCACATCTATCCCTCATCAAACACAATTCACGAATTTGTGCACCAGTCCGTGCAAGTTCGTACTGGTCACACTGCAGCTGCGTCCAAACCTTATTGATGTCTCCAATATTCATATTAAATTTGTATGAAAGATATCTTACATTACTGCCCATTATTGAATGTCTTCCATAAACCCCCATTCTTCCTATTGTTCTTATAACCATATTGTCTGATGTTAATATTTGGTTTATAAAAGCAATCTCCCGTTTTGCGAACCACATTTCTGGGGGCATAACATTAGCAATGTGAGGAAGCAGACTACAGTGTGTGGTCCAGGGCAGCTTCCACACTCGACGCACTGCAACCCTCCACGCTCGGTACACCGCTTCCATGCTACCATCACACACATTTAAAAGTTGACTACCATAAAAACTAGAACAATATTTAAAAAACAAAGTATTTCTTACATGTGACAGTCCACCCTTAAAACGGGATAAAAATGAATTACATTGTCGATAAAAATCAGTAACACATTTAGAAGTATCTCATTTAAAAATATTTCTTCCTAAAACATTTCCCAGGTGTACAATTTCCTCCATAATATCAATAGTTTTACCATTAATTTCTACATTAGGAATTATATTACTTCTTTTATTACCGTGGAAAACTATTAATTTGCTTTTCTTCTCGTTATACACAATGTCATATCTCGATGCATAATCTACACAGATGCTTATCATCTTCTTGAGAGCAAAAACACTTGGTGCTAGACCTTTTAGGTCATCAGCAAACCCGAAGGCTCCTGCATAGGTGCCACCCATGTAGCAGCCAACGCCAGAGTCTCGCAATTCCGTGAGTAACCCGTCTACATAAACACAATACAGTATAGGAGAGATCACACCACCTTGTTTGACTCCATTACTCACTTCAAATGTACTAGACAGTAAGTCATTCCATCTTACGCTTAGTTTTTGATTTACGTACATGTTTAACAATAATCTACATATAAGAGGACATACATTACGTTTCAATAGAATATCAAATAATTTGCAATAATTAACTCTGTCGAAAGCCTTGCTTGCATCTAAAGTAAACCCATAAACAGTTGTACCTTTAGATACATAATAAGACACAGTTTCTCTCACCATTGCTGTACACATAGTAGAGGATGTTCCTTCTTTGAACCCAAACTGCAAATCATTGGTCAATAGTTTATCCCTTTCTCTCATCAATACAATATTATCCAGTATTTTACTCATCAAACTACTAAGAGTAATCGCTCTGTAATTTTCACTGGTATTAAGATTTGCCCAACGACCTTTAGGAAGCGGTATCATAACCCCTTTCATCATGCTGTGGGAGAGAAACCGTGCCTCAACATGGCTGAAAACAGTACAGACAAGTGTCCGTATAACACATCACCAGCATGTATGAGATGGTCAGACATCAGGTCACCCTCACCTTCTCCCTTTCCAGGCCTCACTCTCCGCAGTGCTTGACGCACCTCATCAGGCGTAATCAAGAGTATACTTTCATTACTATTTTTCTGACAAGAAATTACACTGTTGATGGCAGATTTTAAGCTATCCATCTCATTTGTATCGTATGAGGTACTGTTGTAAAGCTCTTCAAACTTTCCTTTAAATAAATCAGCTATATCTTTAGGACAATGTTTTCCATCAACTGCCTTAGGCGTTTTTTTCTTCTGTTTTCCCTTGTTTCTTACAGATCTCCAAAACTGTCTACCAGAAGCACTAGCCTGCAAACTCTCAGCTAATTTCTCTGTAGTTATTAACTCTTCTTGCTTTATAACCATCTTGCGTGCTTGGTGATAACATTTACGTGTTGTACGGCGTATTTCGGCAATGAGACCTTGCTGAGGTCGTTCACTGTCTACCCATAACCTGTGCCAAAACAAAGCAGTGCGAAAATAACCCTCAACACAATCATTCCAGCCTGGCACAATTTTCTTAACTCTCCCACAATTTGTCCTTGGTATACACTCTTTACTTGCCTTTATAAGTGCATTGGTGATATGATCATAAAATGCTGCTATTTCCATTTCATGCTGGGTGCACATATTATTTCTACACATTAACATATCTACCGGTAGGGGAACATTTAACAGATATCCAGTGACTAACTCTTTATACCTTAATATATCCTCAGTATTTGCCTTATGCCAACATATGCGCTCGAAGGTCTCATGCTCAATATTTTCCACATTATAAGAAATAGTAACATCTAAAACACACTTTATAGCTATATGGTCTGATGGATTGTTTACAGAATCAATAGTAGTATAAGTCTGAAGGAAGTTAGATATATTGTCTGATATCAAAAAATGATCTATCAGGGATTTAAAATTATTTCCTTTACTGCAATAAGTATAAGCAACTGTGGATAAAGCATCATTATCACAACAATAAAACCTGTACTCATCGATAAATTTAACAGTAGTAGTGGTAATAGTAGTAGTAGTAGTAGTAGTAGTAGTAGTAGTCTCTCTCTCTCTCTCTCTCTCTCTCTCTCTCTCTCTCTCTCTCTCTCTCTCTCTCTCTCTCTCTCTCTCTCTCTCTCTCTCTCTCTCATAAAAAATTACCGTTGGCATGGGAAGGAGAAAGTTAAGAGAAAAGAAGAGGAGATACAGAAAACTTGAGACTAAGAGAGACGAGGAGGAGGAGAGGAGAGGAGGAAGAGAAGGAGGGGTGGACAGCATGAGTGGAGGGAGAGAATGAGGACGGCGTGCGATGAAGGGAGGAGAAGAGAAGGAAGAAAGGAAGGAGGGTGGAGATGATCTACAGTACCCACGATGGCTCCTCCACGCATCAGCAACACTATCCTCCCCAAGCTTCTCCTGTCCCTCGTGTCCCTAGTGGTGGGGAGGAAGGCGATGAGGTTGGCTGGGGACGCGAGGTGAAGATGAAAGATGTTACTGATTGCCTCGCTGCCTCGCTGACAGACTCACTGAACATAAAGAAAATCCAGACATATTTTGCCCTTTCGTGGTTGTGATAAGCTAAACTGTCTTATCAAGAGTGAGAGATGCAGAGTAGTGAAGATCGTACTCTGAAACACTTCTGACTCGTATCTCGACTACTTTCAAAAGGCTGTAGTTAAGATGACACTGGTTTTCAAGGGTGATTTTACGTTTCTAGTGACAGATTAATGAGATCTGTACATGATTAAGAGGGGAACCAGCCTTGAAAACCCTGCTAATCGTCTCTGTGGCCTTGGAAAATAATGTAGTGAGAGTGCGAAGTGTTTCCGAACATGGCAAAAAAGACGAAGTGAGAAACAGTTTGATTATTCCTTGCAAGAAGTTGAAGCTTACAGTGTTCTCATGTTTATATCAAATTCAACAAGGTTTTCTAAGGCCTATATTAAGCATAGTGTTTACATTATAAAAAGTCTCCATTAATTCATATTTCTTGCCCATATGTTACTTTTTACGCTTCTTGTTTGTCAACTTGATGATGTCGACGAAACTTTTTTTAATCCGTGAATTTTTCCTCGTCTTTTTTTTTCGGATCCGGACCTTAGAAAAACCGTCAAAAATTGTATATTGAAGCAAGTTAAACACATCGACCCGCTGACTGCTGATGATAGTACGTAAAACACTTGCCCCTTCATTAGAGTAACGATACAAGACACTTTACTGAACAGGAAGAAGACTACAAGCAATAATATGTTGGTGCCCCTGGAGCTTTCCCTTACTGTCAGTGGTGTCCTTCAGGATCTCACTCTAACCTTGCACCAGAGCATTTTATTAACCTTTTAGATAAGTCAGAGTCGTAAAAGATTTCAGTTAGACTCTTCTGTAGTTGCTTATTTATTTATCTATTTATTTATTATTTTGTATATTAAATTAGATGGTGGCGATGAGAGAGAGAGAGAGAGAGAGAGAGAGAGAGAGAGAGAGAGAGAGAGCATTCCTTTCATTAGCAGGGTTCACGCTGTGTTCTTGGTATCATGAGAGGTGCGCTGAGGGTGGGAGTGTAAGGAAAGGCAGTAGTGAGGTTATACTGTGTTGGATCACCTCAGATTAGATTAAGTGTGGTTGGATTAATTTAGGTTTGATTAGGTTAGGTTAGATTAGACAAAGTTACGTTACGGTATGTTCGATTAGACTTGAGTTAGGTCGGATTAGATTTGTGTAGGTCAGCTTAAATTAGATTGTTACGATAGGTTAGGTTAGATTAGATTAGGCTACCTTATCCAATCTAATACAATCTAAAGTAACCTAACCTAACGTATCCTACCCTACCCTAAACTAACCCAGCCTATACTAAACTAACCTAACCCAACCTAAACAAAACTAACCTAACCCAACTTAAACTAAACAAACCTACCATAACTTAACGTAACCCAACCCAAACTCACCCAAAAAAGTAGCAAGGGTGGCTGGTTTTCATATCAACCGCGTTCACTTCAGACAAGCAGACTCGTCCTCTCTCTCTCTCTCTCTCTCTCTCTCTCTCTCTCTCTCTCTCTCTCTCTCTCTCTCTCTCTCTCTCTCTCTCTCTCTCTCTCTGACGACCTTGAGAATATCCAGGACTCACGCTTTGCTGGATCACTATAGCATTATCTTCCTGTTCCTCCCCTCCCTTCACTTGTGTCGCTAGCTGGACCCCTCTCTCTCTCTCTCTCTTCCCCTCCCCAGCTTCTCTCAGTCTCCCTCCCTCGCCACCAAGTGTTTGTTTGCTCTTCCTCCCCATAACATCGTAGACTCCCATAACTCAATATGTTGTCTTATAACTCTGAAGTTGTTGAATATGTTAGGTTAGGTTCAGTTAAGTTAGGTTAGGTCCTAGATTATCACCACTGCTACCATCACTGCGTTCAGCCGCCTCCTCCTCCTCCTCCTCCTCCTCCTCCTCCTCCTCCTCCTCCTCCTCCGCCTCCCTTCCTTCCTTCCTCTCTTCCTCCTCTTTCTACGCCTTCCTTCCTTTCTTCCACCTCTTCCTCCTCCTCCTCCACCTTCCTTCCTCTCGTCCACCTCTTCCTCCGCCTCCTCCTCCTCCTCCTCCTCCTGTCCACGAGTCCCTGCCAGCTTAAGGAGCAGGAGAGAAATCTTACACTCTGCCTAGTTAAGTGCCCCTCAACACACACACACACACACACACACACACACACACACACACACACACACAGATCGAGAAAGAACCCCATGCCCTCTGTCTCTTCCCTGGGGCAGTGCTGGGATTATCTTAGTCTGGTAGGAGAAGGGAAGGGAGAGCAAGGGAAGAGGCATCGTGTGTACTTAATGTGTCTGTGCTTCGGGTCTGCTTATGGCTCTGTATGTGTCTCTTAAAGGTGCTGGATACTCTCTCTCTCTCTCTCTCTCTCTCTCTCTCTCTCTCTCTCTCTCTCTCTCTCTCTCTCTCTCTCTCTCTCTCTCTCTCTCTCTCTCTCTCTCGTGTGTTTGGTTTCCGTTTTATCGTTCTTTTCGAGGTGTGTTTTAATGTTTCGTTCTTTTTTTATTGTTTTAAAATAATTGTATTGTATTGTATTGGATCACAAATAATGCATGTTGTATTATTATGCTCTTATACATTATGACATCGGCAAATTTGTGATCAATAAAGTATCTATCTATCTGTGTGTGTGTGTGTGTGTGTGTGTGTGTGTGTGTGTGTGTGTGTGTGTGTGTGCGCATGTCAGGAGTATGGAGCCACGTAATCAAGGTAACAACGATAACCTTTTTCCCGCGTGATAATGGAGGCACAGAAGCGACTGTTGCATCTAACCCCAGCCACTCTGGGCAGCCCGGCGCGCCCCAGCCAGCCCCGGGGGAGTGTGAGAGCGCTCCTGGAGACGTCCCTGAGCACCGCCGCGACACTCCGCCAGGGTGATTAGTGCCGCTACCTGACGCGGGGGAACGAAGGGGACGAGAGAGAGAGAGAGAGAGAGAGAGAGAGAGAGAGAGAGAGAGAGAAAGAAATTTCCGGTGTTCAGATCTTAGTACTTGACGCATTCCTTGTTCTACCTCAAGTAATTCTCTCTCTCTCTCTCTCTCTCTCTCTCTCTCTCTCTCTCTCTCTCTCTCTCTCTCTCTCTCTCTCTCTCTCTCTCTCTCTCTCTCTCTCTCTCTCTCTCTCTCTCTCTCTCTCTCTCTCTCTCTCTCTCTCTCTCTCTCTCTCTCTCTCTCTCGTCCCCAGTTGTTGCTTTATCCCTTCTTGCATTACTATAATCACATTGCTTCCCTATCCCCTCTCACTCTCTTACCCTCCCTCTCATACATTCCCCACCTCTACCCCCCCTTGCCGGATTCACTTCATCCCCCCATCCTCCCCGAAGCCCCACAAACATGAGTGTCTGCTGTGTCGCGCTCTTCAGTAATCCATCATTTGTAATTAAGTGTCCCCTGCCCCCTCTGAACCTCCCCCTAATTCACTGCACCCCGTCACTTGCAGCATCACAAAGGCAGGACAAACAGTAGAACATTGACAGCACGTAAGAGGTTGTTCGTGATAAGCTACACTATCTAATCTAAAGAGCGTGACATGAAGTTAGTTGGAGTATGTATAGGAGAGAGATAAGCTGTGTCACTGCTGTTGCTACTGTCAGGGTAGGATACGTCATCATCAACAATACGTTATCATCGATTATCTCTAAAGGTTGGCATTTCATATCATCATGTAAGAGAATATCAACTTTGCTAATGACGCATATTCCCTTGTTTACTTTATTGTCAATGTTTGTATGAGCTAAAACTTTTGACACCTTCTCCGTCATTCTCACGCAATAGAAACTTGAAAGGACCGAGCACCAATCCCTGTGTCACGCCACTTTTTACATGAAGTCAGTTGCATGAAAATCAACCCCAGTTTTTGCTGTGCTTCCATATCCACCTCCTCCACCGTGAACCAGCCTCCAGCACCTCCGCCTCCTCCACAGCAAAATTGTAAGCGATGGTTTCGTGTTCGCAATAAAACTGATAATGAATAATTAGAGTTAATAGACAGTTGTGTTGCATTTGTTATCTGAGATGGCGCGTGGAGGAGAAAATGAAGGAGAGGAAAGAAGTGAAAGTTAGATTGGAGTGTTGAGGAGGGAGGAAAAGAAAGAAGCACTATAGTCCTCAATGTAACTAAGCTTCTCCTCCTCCTCCTCCTCCTCCTCCTCCTCCTCCTCCTCCTCCTCCTCCTCCTCCTCCTCCTCCTCCTCCTCCTCCTCCTCCTCCTCCCATCTTTGTCACAGGTCTTTCATTAAGGGGAATGGACAGCTCAGCGTTCCTTCCCCTTCCCCCTTCCCCCTTCTCGCCAGCCCATAAACACACACTTTGTATTCCAAACAAAACGTCCGAGGCGTGGTGGAAAAAATGTAACACAAACATTAATTGTATTAGTTGTCACACGCCGATAAGAGAAAAAGAATGGGAGAGGGAGGGAAACAGTGCCGGCTTTGTGTGACGGTGTAGCAAGAGGAGGAGGAGGAGGAGGAAGGCAATAATTGTGCTCTGGTGGTTACATGGTGGTTATGTGTCCTCTCTGTCTTTCCTTCTAGTCAGCAAATTAGCCAGTCAGTACGTAAGTCAGGCAGTTAGCCAGGCAGAAAGGAAAGCATTCAGTCAATCGGTCACTCAGACAGTGAGACATTTAGCTACTCAGTCAGTCAATTAATCAGGCAGTCAGACAGGCGATGAGACAGAATATCACTCAGCTAAGCAATCAGTTAATCAGTCAAATCAGTTAGTCAGTCGATCGGTCAGTCATCAGTCAGGCAGACAGCCAGTCCGTCACTATTCCGGCTATTCCATCAGTCAGGTCTCCAGTCATTTGATCAGTCACCCAGTCAGTCACCCATTGAACAAATATATCATCAGAATAGTTAAGGAGAGTAAGTCAGTTGGTCAGTCAGTCTGTCAGTCAGTCAGTTGGTCAGTCAGTCAGTCAGTCTGTCAGTCAGTCTGTCTGTCACTCACTCAATCAGTCACTTCACCAGACACTCAGTCAGGCGGACACTGCCACAAACTTAGCATTATTATAACTTTCGAAAGCCATCTTGTTTCATGCCGCCACCACCACCACCACCACCACCACCACCACTTCTCAGCCACAACACTGCTCCTCCACCTGCACCACAAGACCACACCACCAAACATTTATACCCTCCACACTAAGCAATGGTAGTCCTGAATCACACACCCCTTGTCTTCTAGGGACGCGAAGATCTGCTGGTGTTTGAAGCTCCTTGTAATTCTTAGTGAAAACCGTGACATTCATTAGCTTGACCACCACCACCACCACCCCACCGTCACCACCACCACCACTACTGTAACCACTGCAACCACTACAACCATCAGTACACTACCACCACCACCATTATAACCACTAATACCACTATTACCACCACCACTACCACTACTACTACTAGCACTATTAGCACCACCATCACCACCAACAGTAACATCACCACCACCACTACTACTACTAGCACTATTACCACCACCATCGTCACCAGCGAGTAACACGGCCACCACCACCACCCACCACCACCACCACCACCACCACCATCATAAATCATATATATAACAAAAATATCACGACATTTAAAGAAAAGGAGGAAAATTTTATACATCATTTCCAGCACAAAAAAGTTAAAAAGACCATCAATAATAATAATAATAATAATAATAATAATAATAATAATAATAATAATAACGATAATAATAATGATAATGATGATGATGATGATGCTCTTCTGACGTCAGCGGGAATCAAAAATAATTACTTTGGACTTCTAATTAAAGGAAACAATACGTAATGAGCGCAGCAGAGGAGCACTTCACTAATTATCACAGAGAGAGAGAGAGAGAGAGAGAGAGAGAGAGAGAGAGAGAGAGAGAGAGAGAGAGAGAGAGAGAGAGAATGGCGTCCGTGTCCGTGCCATTGTCCGTAGTAGGAATGTCTTCTGACGTGTGTGTGTGTATGTGTCTGCATCCACTCTCTCTCTCTCTCTCTCTCTCTCTCTCTCTCTCTCTCTCTCTCTCTCTCTCTCTCTCTCTCTCTCTCTCTCTCTCTCTCTCTCTCTCTCTCTCTATGCAGTTATGGAGTTCGTGGCCTTTTGTGGTTTTGTTCATTATAACAGGGCCATGATGCAACCCTGTTAGAGAGAGAGAGAGAGAGAGAGAGAGAGAGAGAGAGAGAGAGAGACGAGAGACGAGAGAGTGTGTGTGTGTGTCGACATAAAAACCTTGCATACGTTGAACACAAGAGCAAACGAGCACCGGCAATGACATCACATCCTAACCAACCTCTTCCTTTGACAGTATATCCTCGTTTTTCCAGACCTTTTCCAGTAACTCGACTAAACTTAAACCATCTAACTAACCTAGTGCAGCATGACTATCCTAGCCTCACCAAACCTGAGCCTAACCAAAACCTGGACCCAAGTGACGTAAATAAACTTAAACCTAACGTAATCTAAACCTTACTTAACTAAACCTAAAGCTGACCAAACTAGTTCCACTTAGCCAGACGTAAATATACCTGTAACTAGCATCACCTTAACGTAACGTAACCTAACTAAACTGATCTAACTAAACTAACCAACCTGGCTAACTATAATAAACTAAAGTATGATAGACTGAACCTAATTAAACTGACTGACCTTAAAAAGATAGACAAACTAGATAAACTAAACTAATCTAACTAAACTGGTCTAAATAACCTAAACTAAGCTAAACTGACTAGCTAAATTCACTTAACCTAACAAAATTGACCACCTAACCTAACCTAACCTATCTAACTAACCTAATTTAACTATACTAACCAGCTAAACTCACAAAACCTAACTAAACTAACATAACTAAACCAAACCTCCCTGAGAGATTCACGAAGCGCAGCAATGGAAGGAATTCTCAACACGGACACAACAAGTCTACCCAACATTGTCCCTGTCTCCTTCACCGCCTCCTTCGCGTCCCAGGGAGACACGTGAGGGGCGCTGCTGGAGTGCGTGGATGCTTGAGTGCGTGCTGGTGGCGGAGAAGGCGAGAGGGTTAGCGGAGGAGAAAGGGGGAGGGTGCAGAAAGGCATGCCCGGAGTGTGTGAAGGCAGGCAGGCATGGTCTCCACCGCTCTGCCTCACCGAGAGAGAGAGAGAGAGAGAGAGAGAGAGAGAGAGAGAGAGATGGGAGGATGGGGGGTAGTGGCAATAAACCTGTAGTGTGTAAGTTCCATCTAAGTACATAAGCTCACCCGTGAAGATTTCCCAAAAAAATACGAGAAAATTTTAACCCAGAACCATTTCTCTATTGATAAATTTAACCTAACTTAGTCTGGCCAAACGTAACCAAACCAAGCCAATCCTACGCTAACCTAACCTAAATTATCGTAACTCAGCGTAACCTAACCTAGTTTATAGTGAGAGAATAAGAGACAAGGAGAAGTAAACGAGAATAGGGAGAATGGCTAAGTTAGGTTATATTAGGTTTGGTGTGGGTAAGTTAGGTTAGGTATGGGTGGGTTAGGTTAGCTATGAGTGGGTTAGGTTAAGTTAAAATGAGAGAATAAGAAACAAGGCGAAGTAAAAGGGAATAGACAGGTAGGTTAGGTTTGGTGAGGACTGGATAGGTTGGGTTAAGTGAGGTTTGGATAGGTTTGGTTAAGTTAGGACGTAAAGATAAGGTAAGGAAAACAGAGTAGGAGGGACGCTCGAGAGGTTCAGCTGCAGGAGGGATGGTTAGGGAAGGTTTAAGGGGAGGCGTGGTGGTGGAAAGGGACACGACATAGGGAGGTGTAGAAGGAAGGAGGGGGGGAACAGGGGGAGGCAGGACAGTGGCTGGATTATGAGGGGACAAAGGGAGAGTTTACGTCCATGAATAAACGAGTAGAGTGAGTGGATAGCCCTGAGAGAGAGAGAGAGAGAGAGAGAGAGAGAGAGAGAGAGAGGAGGAGGGGCAGGAAAAGGAGAAGGAGGACAGGAGGAGAAGGAGGAGGAGGAGGAGGACGAGGCGCTGGGCTGACTGACATAATCTGGCTAATGCTTCACTTACGGCAGGAAATTCATGAGTTCTGAGCGTCCCTCATGAGAAAATCTGCCCCGAATGTGTAATGTTTGGGGGTCGTGATTAAATTCGGCCAGGTAAGTGGTGGTGGTGGTGGTGGTGGTGGGTAAGGGGAGAAGGGAAGGGAATGCTGGGGATGGATGGCAGAAAAGGAGAAATGGGGGGAGGTAGATAGTGGTATAGGGTTGATTAGGAGAGAGATGGGAAGGGGAAGGAAAGAGGATGATGGGATGGATGGCGGGGATGTGGGAGGTGATACGGATGAGTAGAGAAGACAGAAGGGGAAGAGGAGGGGAGTGTATAGGTGGTTGCTGTGAGGAATGGGAGAGGTGAAGGAATTGAGGTTGAGTTGGAGTGGATATGAGGTGGAGAGAGTGGGAGGAAGGAGGAAGACAAAAAGGAGTAGGATACATCTGTACGATGTATAACAAGTGAATGAGTATAAGAGGAAGAGGAGGGTGGGGGCATGACGGAGAGGTAAGGGAAGGAGGACAGAAGTAAAAGTACAACCTGGAGAGGCGCTGCTCCCTCGCCGTCCTCATTTTCTCTTTAAATTTTTGTTTTGGTTTTCACAATATGATTTTTTTTTCTCTTTGTTCTTTTTTTCTCACGTTATGTTTTGGGAAACGCTTTCGAGTTTGAAAGAATCTTTTCTTTAGTTTCTAACCATTTTCATCAAGTTCTTTTAAGCAAGGTTTCTCGGAGACTTCTTTGTGTAAGGATTGATTCAGAAAACTGTTTTCTTGCCAAGGTACGAAATATTTGAAAATGAAAAAACAAAAAAAAAAATCAACGCTTTTTGTTCTCGAATTTCCTTGGAAGCTGTGGTTGGTGGTGGCTGTGTGCCGTGAAAGGCGACACGCCTCGCTGCAGGCTGGCTGACTGCTCTGCCTGCACACCCGAGGACAAGCTGCCCTTAGACACACCGCAGGGACACACGCAGGACTCAAATCCGCCTTAACTTGGCGGGCCAGCGACGGCGAGGCGGTGAGACCTACGTCAGGAACACGGGACTCGTGTCGACTCAGCGTGATGCGGGTTGTCTCGAGTGACGTGATGTTAATATGCAGACTGTGTGTATGTGTGTGTGTGTGTGTGTGTGTGTGTGTGTGTGTGTGTGTGTGTGTGTGTTCTAATATACAGATAACATTTTGCCAATATATTTAGTAAAACATTTAGTAAAATATTTAGTAAAACAAGAGACAGGGACAGGAACTCGTTAGCGGTATTAACTAAAGAACAGAGACGTTGTTGCCAGACATACTTGCACTGCGGACCGGTGAGTTACGGGAAAGAGAGAGAGAGAGAGAGAGAGAGAGAGAGAGAGAGAGAGAGAGAGAGAGAGAGAGAGAGAGAGAGAGAGAGAGAGAGAATATATTGAATGAAGAAGAAAATTGAGCTAGAAGGCTGGCAGTGTTCTTTTGGTCTTGCTTTGATATGTTGTTGTTGCTGCTGCTGCTGCTGTAATCGTTACATCTGCTTTTAAAACCATTTTTGCTATGGGCGAGTGGCTACGGGCGTTGCGTGGTGGCCGTGGCACAGCTTTGCCGCGGGTGCAGCCCGAGGTGGTGCAGGCGCCGAGGGTGGAAGGCTTGATATTAGCATTAAGCCCCAATTTTGCTTATCGGAAATGGAGGACACATGAATCACGTGTTTCTATTAAGTTGTAATCACATTATGCACCATGGAGCTTCCCTTTGTTCACCCCAGCACCCTCCCCTGTCCTGCCCTCCCTGACACACCACCACCACCACCACCACCGCAACAGAGAGGGCTGCCGAAAATGAGGCAATCACTGCTGTGTCGCGGGCCAGGTGTCGCTTCCGATCACGTGAGTATCTGTTGTCAGCAGCGAACTCCTCGTCAGCAGGCGCCTCGCTCAGTGTCTTGTGCAAACCGGTGACCGTTTAGGGTGTCCGTGTTGTAGAGTGAGTCTTTGTGACCTCACCAACACTTGATACCAAATTCACGTAGAGGTGTGCATGACAGCGTTAGTAATGGCGTGGTGCTGAAGTTTTAGACAACCACACGCCCACACCAACAACCAGCACGGGCGCCGCGCCACGAGGGCTAGTAAAAATCTGTAAAACTTATGGTGTTCAAATTATTCTTTTCATGAAAGTTTAGTTGATGGCCACCAGTGCATCAAATTTTACTGCAGTTTAATGCGCCAAAGAGGTCCAGGTGACGTGAATGGCCGGATCGCCGCACGACGGGTGACGGCTGTCTTCCGGGGACGACCAGAACGAAATTATCTTTTGCTATTTAGCGAAGCGGAATCGGTGGTCCAGTGGTCCTGCTGTCCCCGCGACAAGCTGCGCTAAGCAGACCCTGCAGCTGAGCGGGAGGGCCAGCGCCAGGAGGAATGAGGAGAGGGCCAGGCAAGGCTTTACTGCTAATAAATGCATATCACGAAGCTGATCGAATAAATACGAGAAATGAGCAGTGAGCAGCGAGTCAGTGAGGCGCGGCTCGTGGGTCGTGGCTCCACCTTTTTTTTTTTTTTTCCTTTCTTCCTGGTGGAGGGTGGAGACAGGCAGCACACTCGGGCACGTTATCCCGCACAACACCGCGCCGGAAGGCCCCGGGCGACGCTGGGCACAAGTGCAAGGAAAGAGAAGGAAAGGGCGCGGCGGGTCTCAAGGTCACCGCCAGGTAGTGCTGAGGTTGTGCGCTGTCTCACCTGTTTCTGGGAAGTATTTAGCCCAACACAGACGCGGCGGAAGTCCTTCCAACAGGTATGAGTGTCCATTTCTTGGAAAGTTCATCTGAGTTTAACAGTGCGGAACTCTTGAATAGCATACACCTACGCCTGTGTGTGTGTGTGTGTGGTGTGTGTGTGTGTGTGTGTGTGTGTGTGTGTGTGTAGCTTTTATGTAACTGTCTTCATAGTTTACAGTCTATTCTTACGCCTGTTTACGGAAGTACACTTGTGCTTGGTGAAGTTGTGTGTCACCAAAACACTGTCCTGACTGATTTGTGTCCCTGCAGACTCCAAGGCTGCCGTGGGGCTTTCTGCTGTGTGTGTGTGTGTGTGTGTGTGTGTTTGCATGCGTGTGTAAGGCATCACATTCTCAGCGTAGATCATCGCAAAGGTCTTTCTGGTATTTCCTTACCATGAGCATCCATTGTTTCACTCAGGTGAGATCACGGCTTTGTATCCAGTAATCTGCCACGACGCGGAACTCTGGGAAGAATCTCTCTCTCTCTCTCTCTCTCTCTCTCTCTCTCTCTCTCTCTCTCTCTCTCTCTCTGGAATACAGTTCTCTCTCTGGAATACAGTTCTCGAAACCAAACTCGAGATGAGCAAAGCAAGCCTCCAAGGTCGCATCCTTACCTTGTTTACATATACATGCACGAGGCTCGTTCGCAGGTGGAGGAGGAGGAGGAGAGGCGCCGAGCGTGGGTTGTAGCAGCGTAGGTGCGGCGTGACGTCACCCCATCAGCTGTAAGGTGGTTGGTCTGGGAGTGGGAATGTGGGACGGGGAGGGGGGAAGGCATGTGTTGGGTGGGTGGCTTGGGTCTCGCTGCCGCTGCCCCCTCGGCTCTCGGCTGACGGACGAGAACGGTTTAGTAAGGTTGGCTCCATGATAGCGGGAGGTTGTGGCGGACTCCCGCTCTACCCAGAAAACGCTGCTCCCTGTGTTGTATATTCGTAACAACATTGCCGTCACTTGAGTGCCTCGCCTTTTAGTGTTATGTACGTGTTGTTTTTAGAATAGCAAGGACTGTATAACATTACTTCCAGAAACGAGTAATTAGTGATTGAAGAGAGTAAAGAACTAATCGAGTGTAGGGTAACTGAGGGCAGGTGAGGTCTAGCAGGCGTGGGTGTGTCACTGAACCAAGCACACCATCCCCCACCACGCTCCCTCCACGCACACGCCTCCACACACCCCACGCTGCTGGGGAATGTGGATGAAGGTGTGAAAGTGTGTGTAGGAAACTTAGTCTTTTCCTGGATCTACCGCGGACTCTGGATGAGGCAATACTAACAGTTAACCAGGAACCTGAACTGTCCTACATACGGGAAAGTTTCTATTTGTGCTGTGTCGTCATAACGGTGATTGGGATTGGAAGTGACTAGCGCCGCAAGGCTCTACCACTCAGAGACGTAAGTTATCACCATTTGTCCCGTCAGTCATATCCATCAGTCTCTGCACTCCTGGCAGCTTACTTATCTTACACTACCACAGCATCACCACCACGCAGGAATAACTTGTCAGCATCGTTGTCTTTGTCATCATCCATAACAACCACTCTGTTCTGTTTACCTCGTACAACCACCACCACCACCACCACCATCAACAACCAGGTCTACGTGTCACCAGCCCGTCTATGCCATCATCATCCATCACAACCTCATTTTTTCCCCTGTTATCAACACCTAACTGTCAGGAACACTCATCACCTTTCCTCTCCTCTTATTTGCCTACGTAACTGTCATCGGTGTTCATCATAATTTCTCTGTTCCTTGTTATTTGTTTGTGTCATCATCATTCAGCACAACTTCTCCATTCGCTGTCGTTTCCTTTTTTTTTTTTTTTTTTGTTTACCTCGTTTACCGTTTGCTTCGCTTACGCCACCGCCACCATCACTACCCCAGGCGGCTTCACACCCCGAGACCTCTCCATGTAATGCAACAGTTTAGCATAAAGTCATTCCGCCAGAGTGCAGCTTAGCACATTTCAGCTCCGCGTGACGTGACCCGCCAACCACAATTCTGGCCCACCACTGCTTCTATACTTTCATGACATTGTAAACATTACTTAGCGCACCTCGCCACCAACGTCCTAACACTCAAAACATTACGATGCCGCTGCGTCCCAAACATGATTAGTGCCCGTAGTGTTGCTGTGTAAAACTTTATCCGGTATTACTACTACAACTGTTGCTATCGCTTCTGTTGTTGTTGTTGTTGTTGCTGCTGCTGCTGCTGCTGCTGCTGCTGCTGCTGCTGCTGCTGCTACTACTACTACAACCCCGCCCACCCCTGCGCCGCCTGCTGCACAAACACAAGGTTACGTTCCCACAACATATCATTTTTGACAGCACGAGGATAGCATTTGAAGGGGGAGAAGTATGCGCGCTCACACACACACACACACACACACACACACACACACTTCCTGAATCACACAGTTATAAAAAAAAAATAATAATAATAATAATAATAATAATAAAACCGTTATATAATTGCGTATTTCACAATCTGTATTTCCTCCCATGTCACCACAATCCATCCTAGCGCCAGTTTGTCTCTGCTGATGAATCTACCGCATTTTACGGATACGAGTGTTATCATTGTTGTGGTGCAAACTGTCCCCTGTTGGCCAGGCACTGAACCGCTCACCCGAGAAGCCCCATTACGGCCGCGTTTCGCCTTCCTCGTGCGTGATCGACCCTGTGCCTCGCGTTCGTTTGGAAGGCAAGGAAGGACATTTATATTTAATAGAATGTGCGTTTTGAAGGGTTGAATGACGCGGATTCTTGCCGTACGCCACTAGTTAGTGATTCGCTTTAACTAATCTAACCCAGTTTCATCTACCTTAACCTATTCTAACTTTACCAGACCTCACTTGCCTTATCAAACACACTTATCTCTATCCTAATCAAACTTTACCTAACCTCACCTCACCTAATCTAACCCATCATATCTCACCTGACCTGATATAACTTTACTTAAGCTCATCTCACTTCACTTAATCTAATCTAACTTTTCCTAACCTAGCCTCGCATCATCTAATCATAGTGCTGTATAACCTACGATATCTATCTGCCACTTTAATGGACTCACTCACTCACTGCAGACTCACTTCACTCCCTCACACACCAGACTCACTTCACTCCCTCACACACCACTGAATCTCTATGGCTGTGCTCGGGAGGTCTGGCGGCGAGGTAGTCAATGTGTGAACTCTGCCGTCAGGACACTTGTAATGTTTGTAATGCTTGGATCTGGTGTGTGTGTGTGTGTGTGTGTGTGTGGGAGGATGTTTTATTGTTGAAACTGGCATTCGGGAAAAAATAACTTCAATGGCGAAATGAAAACCAGAAAAGAATAATTGCTAGAAAAAAAAGTAAAAGGGAAAAGTGATAACCGATAAACACGAAACATGGAAAATACAAAACAAGTGGTGTAATAGAATACTAAAAAAAAAAATGCCACCAGTAAAAAATATAAAAAGGAAAACACGAGTGGATAACACACACACACACACACACACAAAGAAAAAAAAAACGGGAACCATGGGAACAAGTGTTAACCGTTGTAAAGGCATGCATCCCTGATACCACTGTGCCTGTATTCTAAAACACCTGACCTCTCATTAGATCAATTTTCAGAGGCCACAAAGGTAATTACTCAGATTTCATGCGTACTTTTTTTTTCCATTAATGTTGCAGAATCCTTGCTAAACAATACAGAACAATAGAAACACGCTTGAAAAGTAGAAATCAATAGAGCCTGCTGGAAGTGATCGAGATATACCACAGAAACGTTTCAGAATCCCTACCCAGCGGTGAACTACGTAGACTTTGCAACACGAGACCGAGGACTGTATTCTGAAACACTGCGCCGCACCTCCACAGCTTAACAAAGACAATAGTTGAAGTGACACGGGTTTTTTATGGTGTTTTCACAGTTTTAGCGGCAGATAAACAATCCCACTACATCATGAACAGGAGAAACACTCTTAAGAACCTGGCTAGTGATTACTGTGGCTGCGTGGAAAATAATGTACCTGTAGTTGTGGTGAGAGGGGAGCGTTTCATAAGAGTCAGAGCACCACGTGAAGCTTGGCCAGTGACGTGTGGCGGGTGGCAAACTTTGGGGTCATACAGTATGTCCCCCAGGCCGCCTCCACCTGCCGCGCTACGTTTTCTAATATCTTCCGATGATACAGCTTTTTGCCGCGAGGTGAGAAGAGAACCAAGGCGTGTTTTCCCGTTAGAGTGACCACGCCGCGTCCATCTTTGCAAGGCGGGATTGTTGACTTATTTTTCTTTTCATCCCACTTACTAACCTTCTGAACTGCCATGGCTTCTCCTTGACCTTAATTAAATAGTCTAGTGCAAGTTTGTTTAATAACTTTAACACACGCACGCACACACTAGCCTCGAGTAATTTCAACCCTCTAGTACCTCAAGTTTTATTGTTGTTCAGTGGAGCCGTCTGGAATTACTCAGATGAAGTAACAAAAGTCGTACTGTCATTAGCACTCAAAGGCTTAATTGCGTCACGTGTTCCTTCTCTCAAATGTCTCTTGGGTCAGTAGTCTAGAGTTACTCAGAGGAAAATAATAACAAAAGTCGTAGTGTCATTAACACTCAAAGGTTTAATAATGTCACGTGTTTTTTTTTTTTTTTTTTTCTCTTTCAACTGTTTCTTGAGCCAATTAGAGTAAAGGTGATTCTGTGAAGCGAGTGGCGGCGGCCTTGTGGTGCTGCCTTCCTGGTGGGGGGGACGGCGGCGGTCAGGCAGCGGCGGCGAGAGTGATGGTGGTTGTCGTCCTGTTATTACACTAACGGCATGCCTGTGTGACTCAGCCGCCCGCCATGACAGGAGGCGAAAGTGGCCGCGTGTGTGTGTGTGTGTGTGTGTGTGTGTGAGAGAGAGAGAGAGAGAGAGAGAGAGAGAGAAAAAAAGAGAGAGAGGGAGACGGTGAGCAGAGCGAAAATATTTATACAAACAGCTATCACGAACGCAAAATATGGAAGAGTGCCTGAGTCGAGTAGTGCCCGAGCTGCTCTGCGAAGTTAGAGAGATAGAGAGAGAGAGAGACTACTCAACGCCCCCCTACGTGACTCAAGCCTCGATTTCTGAGTATTGAAACGATAATCGATTTTTATTTGTATGAGTAACGATCAGTGGACATGCCTGGCCTTTATCGGGCGCCATCACCCTGTCCTCGCCGCCCTCGCACCCGGCAACGTCATTTGGCCTGCGACACTTGGCGACGGCGGCTTCCTGAACGTGTTAGTCATTACCACTCTCTCACCTGCTCCGGGTGTTAAGTTATGCAACACAGGTGTGAGTCTTACTTCATATCTTGCGGGAGGTGATGGTGGTGGTGGGGTGGTGGGGGATGAACTGAAGGGTTCCTGGTTCCTCTGTGTTAGGGTTTTGATACGTTCCTGCTTCTCTGTCATGTGTTCGGTTCACTTTTCACTTACGAACCGCATTTTGTTACTTTCCTGGCTCCTCTGTCATGTGTTTGGTTCACTTTTCACTTACAGATCGCATTTTGTTACGTTTCTATGCCTTGACTTCTCCCAACAAGCTCCAGAAGTCACTGTGGCTTTCAAGGATGTAAGAACTCGATTAGTCATCGCTGTGGCCTTTAAAAACAGTCTTAATGAGAGTGTGAGCCGCTTCAAAACACAGACTTAAGAATAAACAAAGAAAGATTCATACACGGAACCGATCCGCCTCCACAAAACTTTCAAAACATTTCACCACGAGTGCACAACTGTAACTGTGATTGTAGGGAGTTGTGTATAAGCCAGTGGCGGTTAAGACTCAAGGTTGTAATGTTTTATTCCTGAACATCAACCGTTGAAGATGTGAGACGTGTTGCGAATCCCGGCTGAGAGTTGTGGTGCAATGTGATGAGGCAGTCTTTGAGTGTGTGAGCCAGAGAGGCCCGGCAGCTCGAACCCAACACGCTGGCAGCCACGTGACCTCGATGCCTGCAGATGCTGAAGCTTCATCTCTACTTCCCACTCGTTGGCTGTCAGGCCCGCATTCTTAAACTCTTTGTTCTCTTATTATGACTGTTTTCAAAGGCCACAGAGACGATTATTCGTGTAGTTAGGACTTTTTTTTCACCAGTGATAGTGTATAATCCTTTGTAATATCACCAGAATCTTGACAGCACTTGAACACTCACACTGACTGTTGAATGTTGTGTAATTTTGTTTGGTCAGATTTTCAAGTAATCCTCCTTCCATCCAGTCACAATTTAAAAAAGAACAACCTCCCTTATGAATGACTTCAGTTGTTTACGTGACACAATTGTTCATGGGCTTGTTTGACAGTGTAAACATGTTCGTCTTGGCATTACGGCGAAGACTTTTAATCATCTAAAGAAGAGAATCAAAGAAAATTATCATCCATCCTTGTGAAGTGAAGGTTTAGGTTTAGGAAGTGGTTAGTTTAGTTCGTGTTTGGTTATACTGTATTGCTGACAGATAAACCAACAACTTAACCTTATCCAAGCCCTCCTCAAATAAATAGATAACAAAATATAAAGAGATATAATAAAAAAAAATCATATTTATTGGCATGAAAGTATCTTGTTCCTCGCTGACCACAAGACGTCTCACTTTACCTGCTCGCGGATAAAAAAAAAAAAAAAAACAGCGGCGGGGCAGAAGTGGGCAGGGAATTGATGAAGATGAGGCTGGCAAGGCTACTCTCATGTCATGCTGTGATTGGTGGAGCATTAAAGCGTGAGTTGGGTGGACAGTATGGAAGATTACGCCCTCCCTGCACCTTTCCCCAACTGACATTTTTCCTCCACTACTCTGTTTCCCATTGACTTTGTTTCACGCCTTTCTGAACATTCTCCCCTTCTGACATTTCTCCCCTGTTTACATATTTAACCGCTGACCGAACCTAATACAAAGCAGTAACGGAACCATTGGTTCCGCTCAGTGTTTCCGTATCATAGCACAGTCTCCCAAGCTTTGTACATCCAAGGAAGCAAATGTATACAAGGGCGTGGGAGAAATCTATGAGGAGAGAATTATTATCATGCCTCTTGTGTGGAGCTTATTGACATTTTCCCTGGCGTCGTGACTCAATCCACTCTTTATTCCTCACTGTTTCCCGGTTGGCTGTGGTGGCTGTTATGTGATGGTGGTGAAGTCCGAGCCGCCGCGATGCAGGAAGGACTTCGGATGTCACGTGTGGAAAACTTTCGCCGTAAGTTGAGGTTCACAGTACAGTATTAAACACTCGTCCTGACGCGCGGCGAGGTGCTGCAACCCAATGGAGTCTGTAATGTGGCCGTCCCCTTTAGTGGTGTTATTTTTGAAGCCTCAGATCGCAGCGCGCGTGTGGGCAGAAGGTGAAGGGCGAGCAGCACCTGTAGAGCACCCACGCCCGGTACACGACACCCCCACCGCCCCCCTCCCGCCTGAAGGTCAAAAATCAATCGTGTAATCTGTGTAACATTATGGAGATTGGTATAGTTTTGGTACGTGTCTTTGCTCCCGCCTGTGGGAAGCAAGATCGAGGATGGCACGTGGAGAGGAAGGGTCAGCTGAGGATGCTTAGTCAGAGAAAAGAAAATACCATCCCTCTCTTCGCTGGACTGTATCGGGGAGAGGGAGGCGAGTCACTGTGAAGCGTGAGTCATCAACCAATAAGTGTGTGTGTGTGTTTGTGTATATGTGTGTGTGTGTGTGTGTGTGTGTGTGTGTGTGTAATCTGTACATATACACCGAGAGCTTAATTGTGAGTTTTATTTCAATGTTTGTGTGTTTTATAGGTTTATTTTGCGTTGAAATATTTAATCACTTAATTTGTTGGATCATACGAGTGTTGGTCGTTATGATTATACTAATTATGCTGTTACCTATCCATCTGTGTGTGTGTGTGTGTGTGTGTGTGTGTGTGTGTGTGTGTGTGTGTGTGTGTGTGTGTCAGAACCTCAGCCAGCAGCCATCACGGAAGCCTCCCTTAGCGACTCCCTCCGCGGCATCAGATGGAGGAAAACTTGCATCATTACGGAAAACAAAAAGAGAGCTATAATTGTCAATTAACTAGAGGCGCCAATACTTCCCTGAACCTTCCCTCCTTTCCTTCTTGCTTTGCTTCTTCCCTCCTATCCGTCCCTCTCCGTCTCTCCGTCTCCCCCTCTATCTCTGCTTCCTATCTCTGCCATCTTCCTTCCTGCCTTTCGTCCCGTGCAGGCGGCGGCGGGAAGGAGCGAAAAGGTCATTGGTGCTGGAACTTGTTGGAATCACTGTCTGGAATCGATGGAGATGGATGGCGTGGCTCCTGCACCGCTGCTCCTCCTGGGGACTTTCAATCGGTGTTTTTTTTTGTGTGTGTGTTTTTTGTTTGTGTATGGTTCTGTATATTATTTTTCCTCTGCAGCATTCTTGTTTCTTTGCTGCGTTTGTTAATTAAGGTGTATACTGAGGACCGCATTCTTAAACGTTTGGCGTCTTATCTCGACTTTTTTTTTTATCAATGTATAGTGGAAGTTGTAGGGTTAGAAGAATGTTTTCATGATTCTATATAGTAGTTTAGAAAGGATTCTGCGTTGTCATTGAAAAAATAAAAACATGGAAACCTATCTAATCCTCTGTGGCATTTTACAATAGGCCTAATGAGAATCCAAAGTGTTTCGAAGTACTGGCCTAAGGGAAGGGAGGTCCTGAGGTGTGGCGGGGAGCGGTCATACCTGCGCCTGGCTCAGTCCAGGACAGCGGGAAACCACCTCCATGCGCCCAGCCGGCCCGGTCACGTCTTTACTGCACCGAGGCGCGGCGAAGCACCACAACGATTTATATTAACACAGCCATCGTCGTAAAGCAGTGAGTGCCGACCCTCGGGCACGGATTGGCTGCTCTTTACCGAGTATTGCCAGATAATCAGTGGAAGCATATTAATAGCGCCGTAAACTGCACCAAACGTGTCGACCGAGCGGGGCCAGGCAGGCGGGCAGGCACTCCTCTTAATTGTAAATTCCCTCCATTCACTGGCCCTAACCAATTGCTAATCAATATCCTCCGCCGCCTGAAACACATTGCACTTCATGTAAAAATCTCAGCCCGTGAATGCCGCTGTTGTGTCTGCTCCTGTGTGACCAGTTAACCCGCACTGCTGGGACGCCTCTTGCCGGGACCTGCTGCTTTTGCTGTCTTTATCAAGGACGGGGCGGCTGGCAGTGTTTGGCAGAGAGAGAAAGAGAGAGTGAGAGAGAGAGAGAGAGAGAGAGAGAGAGAGAGAGAGAGAGAGAGAGAGAGAGAGAGAGAGAGAGAGAGGAAAACATTAATAGAACAGGCGAGGCAGGTATGGGGGAGTCAGATCCGTGTGGAGACAGAGGAGGCTGAGGGGGAGACAGACAAGGCGAGACAGGGAGGGAGGAGGCGGGGGCGCGGGTGATGACGTGTACGTAGTTTTGCAACGCGGCCACGTGAGTTGTTCCGACATTCCTGCACACTTCCTGCTGCAATGACAAATGTGCACCGCCTCGCCACACATGTCCAGTGCAAACCTGCGATCACTAACAAGGTGTGCTGTCATCTACCCATGATTTTGTGTGGAAAAACGAATATTCGCTTACGCATATTCGCTATTCGCTATAGAGAAGAATGCAACGAATGATGTTGAGTGGAAACCTTACCGTAACATTCATCATTATCATCATCTTCATTGTCATCCTCGTATCATCATCACCCTCAGTGATTCCACACCAAGACTTCTTCCTCAGCCTTTACTCATCTTTGTCAGCTACTCGTGTATTCCAAGCCAACCTAATATACGTATCTGATCTCTCCGTGTAGCCCGCCTTGCCTTCTTTCCCCTTCCCTGAGTTTCCTTTGTTACGTCAGGACAGCTTCACAGAAACGCCCTAACTTTCTCTCTGGAAAGTGAAAGGTACGGGGCGGCCGGTTTTGAGGTTCGTCATGGTTAAAAATTGCTACAGAGGCGACACAGAGATTCTACAGGTAAAGTGGCTGTAGTACCCGAGCTGGTGGTGACTCATGGTGGTGGATCTAGGAAAGGCAGTACTTAAGTTAGGCCAGACGGATAAAAGAGATGATGTATGTAAGGTCACTGTAGTAACTAAGCCAGCCATGACTCGTATATCAGAGGATACAAGCTAAGTTTAGATTTGCGAGATACGGCGTGGAATTCATTCACCAACGCAGCAGTGAATGAGTAGAGCAGGTTTTGTTGTGGTGGTGAGAGCGCGAGTACTCTCTGTAGCCTTAGTAAATGTCACTAGATCTATTCATGGATGACTCGAGAGATGGTGAGGGATTCATTCACGACACTTTGGTGAATGAGAAGACTTGTTGTTGCCGTGAAGTAACTGTGAGTGCAATAGTGGCATTGAGATGGAAAGTGTAGTGGATTTATTTATGGAGAAAGATGATGAATGGAACGAGGATTACAAAGGCCGTCTTGTGTTCGAGTACAAGATTGAGAAACATTTTTTTTTTCTTTTTTTTTCAGTCTCTGTGTTCTTAAGTTAGTGCAAAGAGCTCCATTCCGCCATACTCCCCTGTCTCGTCTAGTGGTTAGTGCGGAGTAGTGTACTCAAGCAGCTCAGGAATGAACGAGAGGTCCGTTGCTGCTTATCCTTCGTGGGAATGTGATGTGCTGCGCCGTAACTCCAGTCACGGCAATAGGATGTACTATTGGGAAAAGTTTAGCTGGTGTAAGAAATCCATAAGAAAAAAAAAGTGAAATAGCGAATTAGTTTGACAGCACAGAAAAGTGTTGCTCTTCAGGTGAAAACAAAGAAAAATGACAGTCCATCACTCAGACTTAATATCAGGTTAGAATTTTTTCAAATGTACGTACTTTTTTGCAGTGGTTTCCAGGATGTGATTTACCAAAAAGCAGTAATCATATTCCATTCACAAAGCTTAACCATGTAAGTGCAGGTGAGATCCTGTTTGGCTACACAGTGCAGGCCGCGCGAGTCTCCTCAGTTCTTTGTCAAGTGTGTTACAAAAGCGTCATGAAAACTAAGTATATGATAATGTGACTCGTGATTAGTTCGGAAATGTTCTTTGTTTAGGTTTTAGCTCTTCGTGTCCCGCTATCAGAGAGAGAGAGAGAGAGAGAGAGAGAGAGAGAGAGAGAGAGAGAGAGAGAGAGGTGGGGGGAACGCTTAACAAATGTATGTGTTTATGTGAGAACTTGAATGTGTGTGTGTGTGTGTGTGTGTGTGTGTGTGTGTGTGTGTGTGTGTGTGTGTGTGAGTTCACAGTCTTAAAAAGGGCATGAGGAGATCCTGGGCACTGCTTGGATAGCAAACTTAATGCTCATCTTGATACGGGATACTTCAGTTAATGTTGAGGATGAGTCACTGTGTGTGTGTGTGTGTGTGTGTGTGTGTGTGTGTGTGTGTGTGTGTGTGTGATGAACAAAGGTCAGTAAACGTCTTATCACTCTCCAAGTCCTCCTTTCTCCCCATGTTTCTCCCTATCCCCGGAGAGAGAGAGAGAGAGAGAGAGAGAGAGAGAGAGAGAGAGAGAGAGAGAGAGAGAGAGAGAGAGAGAAAGCACCGCCACCTAACAAACACTAAACACAAGTACAAGTAGCCCAGATTTATTTTTACCGGGGAAGTGTTATCTTACGGTGCTGTTGACCCGTGCAGCGCTTCAGGCAGCGAACAAACTTTAATCACGTCTCCTTTAGTCATAATAAATAAGATATGCTTGTGTTTTCATGAGTGACTTGATGACTTGTTGGTTTATTACCCTTTAATAACGAAAGATATCATTAAATCCAAAGAATCAAATAACCTCAAGAATATAATGAAATGAAAGCCATGGTGTTGGTTAAGACGCATCTGAAGGAGTGGATCTGACTCATGCGTGCGTTGTTGGTGTTGAATCAGTAAGGAGGTTTCAGATAAGATTAGACCAGTTTATGGAGAGCGGTGATCGTGGACACGGGTATTTGGTGTGGTATACAGGGACTGCCATGTGTAGGGCTGCCGTGTGTCTGTAGTGGTGCACGTGGCCATGGCAGGGCAGCGTGCTTGGGTGATCCAGAGGTCTGGTTAATGGACTGCAGTCACTGGCTGATCTCATCTTAATTCACGCAATGATTGCATCAAATGTTACTGGGTTCACGACTGTCTTGTGATATCTTGACTATTCTGGGAGCTGCTCGCATCCTGTCGCAATCTAATAATAGTAATAATAATGCTAATAATAGTGATGACAATTTTTCATGTTTACAAAGAGGCGTAGACATCTTAATATGAAAACAATAGCCAGGGAAGAGAAACGATTGAAGGTTGTATCAAAGACATAACATCTGAACTAATTTTAGACATCCACTACAAAAAATTATAATAATAATGCATACGAAACGAAATTCTATACAAACACGAGCCATGTATGGATGCATAACATTACAATGCAGACAGTCATTGTTCTCTTGGTTGCGTCATTTTTCAGTGCACTTCGCGTGTGACTGAATGGATAACTTGTAGCACAACTGTTTATTCGCGTTAGAACAGCCCAGAGGTGCGGAAGAGGGAACTTCTCAGCGTCAAGAAAGTCTTAATTAACCTTTGTCAGCCGGCAGGGACGAGGGGAGCCGGTGGGGGACCTGCGGGGAGGGAGGGAGGGGTTGGAAACCAGATGCCCTCCCACCACTACCAGCATGAAGGGGACGCCCGCACCACAGGCACTGCTTCTGTCCCTTCCCTGTCCCTTCTGAGCCGTTCACTTCCCACTCATCTTTCTTTCCTTTTCCTCCTTCACCTCTTTTCGTAACACTTCCTGTCTATCCAACCTCCTTTCCTTTTTTTTTTTTTTTTTCTCTCTTCCTTCTCTTTTTCTGTTTCTTTGGACAGTGGTGGAAGGATCTACCGCTGGGCACAAGCAACAAATTATTCTGTACTACCTTCTCCCATCCTCATAGGAGGTCGCTGATCCTCACTAGTCTTCACGGAAGTTTTGTCTTCTTGGCTCTGACCTCCCTCTCTTACGTCGCCTCCAATCTAGTCTCTTCTTCGGCCCGCCTCGTCTCCTTCCACTGTTCACGTTCAGATGCATCATTCCCCTGCTCCGCAATCCCTAACCTAACGTAACCCCACTTATTACTACTGTTCATTCTTTCTCTAAATGCATTCTTACTGATTCACCCTCTTCTTTTATTTATCTTTTTAACGACACCGCTGCAAGTTTACCTCATGCACCATACACTAAACAACTATCATAGCACGTTCGCAATTCACGATTATAACTCCTATTGGCCACAGAGGAACGGAGAAATGCTGTCGAGAACATTCATTAAAACTTTCTTCAACCGTGAGATCCCCGCTGAAGAAAGTGAGCCACGGGCGGGTATCTGTCTTGCGTCTGGCTTTGTAAATACCGTTCTTTCTTCTCGTGGGGTCTAAATGGGTGCGTTGTCGAGGGCGTGTCGTGTGTCTTGGGGAGCGGGACTGAGTATGGGAAGGATAGAAAAGTGTCAGACGTTGTTTTGTCGTCTGTGTATGTTTGGTAGGGTGTGGTGGGGTTGGGAGGTTGTTGGTGTGTTGTCTGTCTCTCTTTCTCTCTGTCCTGCCTTTCTCTCCTTCATCCTGCCCTCCCAACCTTTCCTATGGTCTCTGCCCTGCCTTTCTCTCCTTTGGTCTACCCTCCCAGTCTCTCTCATGGTCTCTAGTCTCTACACTGCCTTTGCCCTTCCAGCTTCTCCCATGGCCTGTAACCTGCATCCTCTTCTTTGGTCTCTATCCAGTCTCTCCCATGATCTCTAGCCTGTCTTTCTTTCCTTGGTCCGCCCTGCCTACCTCTACTTCCGTCTTTTCTGCCAGTCTTTCCCCCCCTCCCGATCCCAGGTCCGCCCCGCCTCTTCACGGGTCATCACGGCAAGTAAAGCAGCCTGCAGGGATGTTCTTGTTTCTCCCACACCTCGTTGATCAACGCTTCGCTCTCACCTGCTCGCTCTCTCTCTCTCTCTCTCTCTCTCTCTCTCTCTCTCTCTCTCTCTCTCTCTCTCTCTCTCTCTCTCTCTCTCTCTCTCTCTCTCTCTCTCTCTCTCTCTACTGCAGGTAACGTCACACCGGAAGTGCCAGTTTTCCCATTGCCATTCATGAATACCGGCCCGGAAAAGAAAGAGAGAGGGGGGGGACAGGAGGGGAGTGCATGAAAACTACTGTGGAGATTAAAGTAAATAAAAATAGAAATTGTACAAGAAAGAGTAAGACAAAAATAACCAAGAGAAGAAAAAGGGAAATTAAGAAGAATGAAAAAAATAAGTAAAAGTAGAAAAATATGAAAAAGACGGAAGAAAAAGAAGAAAAGGACAACAACAACAATGAGAACAACGAGAGAGAGAGAGAGAGAGGGGACTAGAAGGTATCACGAGAACCGAATATGGAGTATGAAGTATGGAGTGTGTGTTTGAGTTGGGGGCTGGTGAGGGCCATGTATTCAGAGCCCCCAAGCCCCCACAAGTCCCCAAGCCACAAACTCCACACCCCACGAGGAATTTAATATCGAGAAGGAGGAGGCGGCGCGAGGGAAGCTGCTGTTGGGTATGCTGTGTTGTGATTTACGGGAGTGCGGGCAGACGTGTGTGTTCAGGTTTGCAGCGACGCGCATATGAATCCGGTTTGCAGAGATTTAGCGGCTCGTTTAAGATGATATACAGGTGTGCGGGCGAGATTTTCACCTCTGTACGTACGAAGACAGGTGGTGTATGTAGCGACGCGGTGAGAGAGCAAGGTGGGGAGAGATAACACTGGAAAACACACACACACACACACACATGCTCTCTCTCTCTCTCTCTCTCTCTCTCTCTCTCTCTCTCCCTCTCTCTCTCTCTCTCTCTCTCTCTCTCTCTCTCTCTCTCTATGTAGCGTGTATATTTCGATAGTCTTTTTTTTCTCTCTCTCTCTCTCTCTCTCGCTCTCATTTTTACGTTTCTTTCCCAGACAACCTTTCCATACATACAGTGAAAGCCTCCTTGTTCCCTTTAAACCCCTCTCCTCCCCCCTACTCCCTCTCCTCCTCCTCCCTCTCCTCCTCCAGCCCAGGCAGCATCGTGGGGAGCAACACTCGCGGCACATCCTCCCTCCTAATATCGGTGCTTCACGTAATATCGCAGTATTTATGTCACCTTTTCCGTCACACAGGAGTAACCATGTAACGTGCGTCTCCCTGCATGGCGGCTTGTGATTCTCGTGGTTCTGTCTGTCACTGTCACGTGCACACTCATCCACACGTACATACAAAGGATTATAAAGGATTATAATGGATAGCAAGCAGCAGCATACCTCTAGATCCTTCCTGTGCTGTCCTGATTGCACTCTACTAACAAGGCGAGGCAGGACAGTGCAGTGGAAGGCTTTATAGGTTGAAATGTAGCGTGCTATAAATACATGCATTCATCCCTTTCACTGGTAAACTTCGGAACTCTCTGCTATCTGTTTTTGTTTGTTTGTTTGTTTGTTTGTTTTACCGGTTTCCTGCGACGAATTGTTTCGAGTGAGGAGTGTCAAGGCTCCCAGGACACAAACTCGTCTGATTCCTTTAAAACTTTTTCTTTCTGACGAAGCTTTTGTTTATGGGAGCGACAATTTATTATTTTTTTTTTTCTTAGCAAGATTAAATTTTCTTCACGCTTAATATAATACTTACATACATAAGATTAGAGTAAGGTGACACAGATAAATCCGTCGCTACTGCATATTGATTATTCTTTTTTTCACCCTTTTTGTTTAGTTTCCTTCAGGTAAATTAATTTGTTAAAAAAAAAAATGTTACCTTGATTAATGCAGGTGTGTTTGCCGTTCAGGTGGAATGGAGTCGCTCTCTAGACCTTGGTGGTATAACGGTATTTTACAGTAAATCGCAAGTTTCTCTCTCTCTCTCTCTCTCTCTCTCTCTCTCTCTCTCTCTCTCTCTCTCTCTCTCTCTCTCTCTCTCTCTCTCTCTCTCTCTCTCTCTCTCTCTCTCTCTCTCTCTCTCTCTCTCTCTCTCTCTCTCTCTCTCGTGCACTCCTCAGTGTTTTGGTTTGTCAGGTAAATCTTCCGCTTTGAGGTGGCGGTGGTGGTGGTGAGAGGAGGGAGGGAGACGGAAGAGTAAGAGAGGGACGTGGGAGAGTGACTAAGGGTGAGGGGGTGAGGTGGAGAGGAATGGAATGTCTATTTATGCAGAGGTAAGTGGTAATGCAGGAGATATATGAGTAGTGGAGAGAGGTTAGGGAAAGGATGAAAGAGGGGAAGGTTGAGTTGGTTATGAAAGGAAAGCTGCGAGAGTATGCCTACGTGAGATAAGAATGAGAACAGTTGCCAGAATACCGCGTGTGGGAGAACTGGATAGAAACAGGACAAGGCTAGCTCCCTGCCCACCTCTCCCTGCAAGATACTGAGAGAAAACAATAAGAGAAGATGAACGTTTACATTTTAGTCACTCAAAAAGAAAACAAAGAAAGAAAAAAAAGTTCGGTAACCATTTAGCACTCACAAAATGAACTTACCGGTATTAACAGGAAGGGGGATAAGAGGAGGGAATGGCGGGGAGGGGAGAGGGAAGGGAGATCACGAGAAAGCCGAAAATGTGCATGGAAATTATATAGTAATAAGTGAAATACGAGCAATATAATATACTGCACCACAATAACTACCGCTAGTATATCCTGGCGATTAGTCTCTCTCTCTCTCTCTCTCTCTCTCTCTCTCTCTCTCTCTCTCTCTCTCTCTCTCTCTCTCTCTCTCTCTCTCTCTCTCAAGTGTTTCGCCACAGTGTAGACGTGGTGTGCTGGCTGGCGTGGGTGTTGCGGGGGAGGGCACGGGGGTGGGAGAGGTTCAGGCAGGAGTGGATTGCACCTGGGAATGTTAACAAACTCACCTGTGCATTGTGTGTCCTTGAGCGGCTTCGTTAGAGGCAACAGGTGCGCCGAGTGTACACAGCGGTAGTCGAAGCGCTTGTTGTGGGCTTTTGTTCCGCGTGTTTGTGAATGGAATGGAAAGGAAAACTCTACACGTAAATTTAGTCTGTCTCTCCAACCAGAGCCTTTGTTGAAGTCCGCTTTATATAACTAACTCACTTCTGGCCGGAACTTTATGTACGTACACCTAACCTAACCTAACGTGACCTAACCTAACCTAATCTAACCTAACATAACGTAACCTAACATAACCTAACGTGACCTAACCTAGCCTAATCTAACATAACCTAACGTGACCTAACCTAACCCAATCTTACCTAACCTAACCTAACCTGACCTAACCTGACTTAATCTAACCTAACATAACGTGACCTAACCTGACCTAATCTAACCTAACCTAACCTAACCTAACGTGACCTAACCTAACATGCGCTTATTAGGGGTAAGGGTCCTTGTGGGTTTTATGTTTCTCTCTCTCTCTCTCTCTCTCTCTCTCTCTCTCTCTCTCTCTCTCTCTCTCTCTCTCTCTCTCTCTCTCTCTCTCTCTCTCTCTCTCGTCACGGACACACACACACAGTCATACATTCTTTATTTTCTTAAGTTCTAAGTATTATTTACATCATGTTTTGACGACTTCCTGTCTTTTGTTGGTAAAGTATAATTTCCAACGACTCTCTCTCTCTCTCTCTCTCTCTCTCTCTCTCTCTCTCTCTCTCTCTCTCTCTCTCTCTCTCTCTCTCTCTCGTTTTTTTCCTTAAATTTCTTTGCTTCTTTTTTTTTTTATTTCATGTTTAATGTATTTTTCGTATTTGTTATTTTTTCATGGCCTTATTTTTTTGTTTTTTTTTCATTCATGTGTAATATTGATATTCCATGGCTGTGTGTGTAAAATGTATAATTTCACTGAAGGGTGATTGTTTCATTACTACACACGCATTCTCTCTCTCTCTCTCTCTCTCTCTCTCTCTCTCTCTCTCTCTCTCTCTCTCTCTCTCTCTCTCTCTCTCTCTCTCTCTCTCTCCATTTGAACAGAATGAACGTCGCCGCTCCCTTGGTATCAAATTGAGTTTTGAGTTCATTTCTATTTACATGTCATTCCCCCACCGGACAGATACCTTGCCCTTACCCTCACTCCCCAGAGCTTCCCTTCCCTTCCCTTCCCTTCCCTTCTCTTCTCTCCCCGTCTCTCCCTCTACACATTATGTTCCTTTCGTTCGCTTCATTTCCTTTCCCTCTCTCCCTCGATACATACTTCTCATTTCCTTTCTTGCCAATACTTTCCTTCCCTTCCCATTCTTTGTTTTCTTGTTTTCTTTTCTCTTCCTTTCATATCCTTCCTCCTCACTCCCCCAGGCAATTCATTCATACGTTCCCTTCCCTTCTCCTCCCCTCCCTTCCTTTCCTTCCCCCTTCCCTTCCCTTCCCTTCCCTTCCCTTCCACACTCCTCCCACACCCTCCATTCCCTCTCTTCCCTTCTCTAACAAACTCTTTAATCCATTCCCTTAACCCGACCCCACCCACTACTTCTGTATTGCCTAGGTGGGTGGAGTGGATGGATGGGCGTGTGTGGGCGTGGCATGGCGGGGCGTGGTGAGGGCTGCGGTGGGCGGTGGGCGCGTCACGGGGACTCTGAGAAGTGAAATGGGTTTGTAGTGAAATTTTGTTAGCATCAGTGAGGCGTGGAATGGAGGGGGCGTTGTTCAGGGTTTTGTTTTTTCTCCCTTAATTTTGGTGCCAGGGCGGAGGGGGGAGAGCAGCGGCCGCCGCCACCTTGCTGGGAATTGACTCGTAATTTTCAACTCTATCAGGGAGGGAGAGAGAGAGAGAGAGAGAGAGAGAGAGAGAGAGAGAGAGAGAGAGAGAGAGAGAGAGAGAGAGAGAGAGTGAAATGGGGGAAAAAAAAGAATGGTATTGGAGTTGCCATCTAAATTCGATTCGAGTGTGTGTTTGAATTGGCTTGTAATGTGTGGCGGCTGCGTGTGTGTGTGTGTGTGTGTGTGTGTGTGTGTGTGTGTGTGTTGGCATGTTTGTGTGCGCGTCGCTGCCTTAAATAGCAGACTGGTTCTCAAACTGGATGGTGTGGTGACAGGAATACGTGCACATGATCATCAAGTTCTTAGTGCTGAGACAAAAGAGAGATTTATTTGCCTGAGAACACCACGTAAATTTGTAGATGTGGTTGATAGTGGACATGCTGTAGAGGGTTGCTATAAAGGAACTGCCGTGATTAGACCTGCTGGCTTCCTGCAGCTTCCTTTGTGTTCTCCTCTTCGTACATTTATCCTTGCGGCGGGCCTTCACTCAGAGGTGCTCTATCATGCGTGACGGAATACATTGCGTGGTGTGCTTCGCGCCATCCAGATGCCCTCAGCCTGTGGTCGTGTTCTTAAGGCGTCTAATCTCCGCTACTTTTAGCAAACTAGCGGAAGTTATCTCGGTTTTCAAGCGTCTTTTCGTACTTGATAGTGGTGATAGTTTTCAAGGGTTCTGCATCATCAATGGAAGAACACCCATGAAAACACGACTAGTCATCTGTGTGTACCCTTTGAAAATAGTTCCTGTGAGACCCCAAAGAATTTCGGAATACGTAGCCTTCAAGCTCTGCGTCGCGCCCATTCAGACAATACAGCTCTCTCCCTGCACCACGACGGCGGGGCGGCATCGGCTGTCGTGCTGCTGTCCAGAATTCACTCGTCATCGTCACCGAGAAAACAGCCTAATTGAGAGACTCGTTTAGCTCTCAAGGGAGAAGTGGACAAATATTGTCCGCCTTAAGTGGTGGTGATGGTGGTGGTAGTGATGCGGGTCTGCCAGCTGTAGAGTATGTACCATTCTACTGAGTTTCCCGGCAATAATGGTTGTAGTAGCAGTAGTAGTAGTAGTAGTAGTAGTAGTAGTAATAGTAGTAGAAGTAGTAGTAGTAGAAGCAGCACAAGCAGAAGTAGCATAAGTAGTAGTAACAGTAGCAGTAGAGCTAAAAGTACGAGTAATAGTAGTGGTGGAAGTAGTAGTAGTAGTAGTAGTAGTAGTAGTAGTTGTTGTTGTTGTTGTAATAGTTGGTGGTGATGGTGGTGGTGGTGGTGGTGGGAGCAGTAGCAGCAGTAGCAGTACATCAAAAGAGCACTAAGGCTAATAACTGAATACTAAGTGCTCTCCATCACGCCTGGTGAGCCTAGAAGGTCGTAACCGCGGGCGTGACTCAGAAAGGAGATGTTCCGTATGAAATGGGAAGGAAGGATGACTTCATGGCGGCTGCCTGGGTCGCCCTGCCAAGCGGTACCGCGCCTCCCGTCCCTCTGTGCCTCCCCAATACCCCAACTGTTTATCGTGCTTGTGCAGGGCGGTGCCGGCCAGGCCAGGCGAGAGCACGGCCCGAAGATTTTTATGACCGAGATGAGATTCGAACTTAGGCACCCCACCCCTTTATTTCCCACACCCCCTGCCCTTACCAATTGACTCGCGTGGCCGTAACCCAAGGAGTATTCGGAGTTTGTACTTAAACACAGTAGTTTCCACAGCCATCATACTGGTGTGGTTGTCAATCACACGCTGTGGTGGCCAAAGGAAATCCAGCACGAGATGGCCGGTGTTCAGTGGGTATGTGGCCCGAGCCTCGGAAACCCTCTCTTTGTTGTGCAATGATCGGCTCACGCATTACACCACATTTAAATATTCCTTACAGTACAGGTGTGAATCATGTTGTGTATAGAAATTCAGGTGTAATTTCCAGTGAATTATCAGGTAAGGCGAGTTTGGTTAAAGAAAATCCTGACCTTTTAATCTCCCTCCCCCCAGTCCCTACATCACCACCCCCTCACCCTCAGCTACGGTGGTGGTGGTGGTGGTGATGGGGATGGTGGTGGTGATGGTGATGGTGATGGTGATAGTGGAGTCCTGTAAACACCCTAAGTATGGAAGATAATCACCATACCTTCGTGAGGTTATAAAGACGCAGTGACTTAAGTTACGTGATTATTCCGAGACTGTATTTGCCTGTGGTCGTGCTGCACGTGCATATATATGCACTATGTACATATATATGCGCATATAACACCCAGTCTGTTGTGAAGACGAATATACACGCGAGTGTTCCTTGTCTCCAAGGCCGGGACATTACTTGGCCTCCGATGCTGTGGGTAAAGTGTGGCCGGCGGCGGGCGGCGGGGTCCGTGTGGCCGCGGCACGCAGCGTAGCCCGCGGCTATGTCCTACTCCCACCTGGGCGGGACAAAGGGCAGGATAGATCCCAAGACGACGTTCCTCCCCGCACCTGTGGTTAGGTTCGCCTCGGGAACTAGGCTGCAGCAGCTGTGCGCCACACTAGGCCACACTTGTGGCCCACAATTCCACACCTGTTCGACAGTTGTAGACAGAATTAATGCACTGCATCGACAGTGTTCTGTGTGGAAACAGTTTAATGCCACCACCTACACATAGCCGTAAAGTGGCTATCTTACGTTTTCTCGGCGAAACACGACTTGTTTTCTCGAATGGAAAGTAATTATTACATAAGGTAATGCTATCCCAAACCCATTGGTGTCCTATTATGTTGGGGACAGGACGTGCCAGGCAACCAGACCCTGATTGTGAGTGCGACCTGACTGGAGCACACCTGATCCCTCGTCTCCAGAGATGACGTCTGGCGGACAGATAAAGGCATGAAGGCAGAGGCTTGGCCGGGAAGGGAGCGGTGCGATGTGTGGGCGTGTCCCGTTTTCTCTTTCTGCGGCGTGTGTCTGGCGGCCTGCTGCCTCCCCTTCCCATGCTCCCAGCGTCACGTCAGACTTGTTCTGTATACATATACTCTTTATTTGAAGGTCTGGGGAAAATTGCGCTGTATGGTCGTGTTTCCGCGTCCCCTAATGACATCCAGGAATCCAAGGCAGTGGAGTCATGCAGCCGTCACTGCACTGCAAAACAATACTGACAGTTGTACTTGTGTTGAGGTCTTGGCAAACACAATGAAGTGGACACGCAATAAAGAAAATACTCTCCTTCCGTGTGCGTCGTGGAGACCCTGTCAGCCCTCCTATACCAACCCCTGATTCGCATGCAGCTGTTTTGTCCGCCACGCTCCTGTCGCCTGGCCGCCCCCGCTTCGTCAGCCCCGCCCACCTTGCAATGTTTATAAACCCTCGTCGCTTTCCAATTAGGCGCGCCGTGTCTCATCGCAGCGTGTCCCCCGAGGGCTGTTATCGTGCTGCACAAATGAGTAAATGGCTGCCTGTAGTCTTCAATTACAGTACGCGTGTCGGGAATAATGTATGGCAGCGTGGCGCCGCGATGGTGGTGGTGGTGGTGGTGGTGGTGCGCTGGAGGGTAGGTAGCCGAGAATAGCGCCCGGCCCCTTTGTGCCCTTCGTCTGCCTGAGGGCGACGATAAGTAGATGATCGCTCCTGGCCATATTTTGCCTCCGTGATAGCTGTGTGTATAAATATTTGCGTTCGGTGCTTCCAAACACACACACACACACACACACACACACACACACGGGAGGAAGGAAGAAAGAGAGGTTTGGTGCATGCAGTGGGCGAGCTGAAATGTAGTTGCATGAGTCTTATCAGTGAATTGAAAGGGGAGGAACGAAGGATAGGACAGAGGGAGGTGGTAGATGACAGGGAGGAAAGAGTTTGGGTGACAGGGGGAAGGGAGGAAGGTGCGTGACTGCAGAGAGGAAAGGGTGGGAGGCAAGGAGGAATGAGTTGGAGTGGAAGAAAGAAAGGAAGGAGGGCAGATTGCAGGGAGGAAGGGGTGTGGTGGAAGGGAGGAAGAGATGGAGGGTGGACTTCCTGAAATGGTTCCCCCTCCGCCTCAGCAACAAGCACGAATAAGGATTGCCAGGCATCGTTACCACACCCTCGTCTGCTTGTTATGATACTAGACAAAATAAATTCTAGCATCTGCACTTAATTGGCTACATGGTTAATACGAATGATGATAGCAGGTAATTGTGTCGTTTCTTTTTTATTTATTTATTTTTTTTTTTTATTTAAGGAGGGAACGAAAAGTGAAAGTGAGAATCCTTTATATTATGTCAAGGATGATTAATGTATGAACGGAAGTATTATGCATTTGACCTAGAGAGGAGGACTGTGAGGGTGCGAGGTAATGTACAGCATGCAGAGGGAACAACAACACGAACGAGATGGATGGCGAACAAAACCGGGAGGAAGCAAGAAAAATACTCGTTTCATTGAGGTAAACTCCGAGTATGCTTGTAACTTTTAATGATAACGATGGCAGTAGCTGGTAGTAGTAGTAGTAGTAGTAGTAGCAGTAGCAGTAGCAGAAACAGTAGTATGATAATGCTCCTATATCTCTAGAAGGTTTACTCTTTAAAAAGGAGACAGAGAAGAACGAGTATAGTAGAACATTTACGAAAGAAATAAGTGAAATACGAATTAAAACCATTTCTAACTACTAATTAATACAAACATTAGAATTAAAAAGAATAAGATCCTAAAACCAATCAATCACCACGCACATGTCACAAACCAGTACAATGACGCAATCCAGAGTACAAAAGATTAAAGAGGAGGAGGAGGAGGAGGGAGAGAGGGAGAGAGGGTGAAGTTACAAAGTCTCAGTACATCAAGGGGTCTTGTATCGTCTCCCTTTACCTTGGTGTCTTATCAGGGTGGTTCTGTCTGGCCCGCCGTATTTGCAGTCCGGTTACTATCCAGTGTCCACCTCGGCCACTCGCGCCCTGAGGTGAGGTATTGAGTGAGTGGCAAGTGGACGCTGTGGTGGTGCCAGTGGTGAGTGGAGACCAGTAGCCTTGTAATTAGTGAGGCGTGGTGGTGTGGGGCGAGTTAAGAATTCTACTTGTGGGAAAGGAGAGATGATTGTCCTTTGTGTGCATGCGTGAGAGAGAGAGAGAGAGAGAGAGAGAGAGAGAGAGAGAGAGAGAGAATTATAGTCCTTTGCTTTTAAGAAAAATAAAAGTCTGCGTTGATAATAATAATAATTGTAATAATAATAATAATAATAATATTAAAAATAATAATAATAACTTTAACCAGAGGCATAAGCATTTCAGCAGCAAAAAAACAACACTTAAGAAATAAAATATTCATGAATGACAACACACCAACAAATTAATACCATTAATAATGTTAATGATAATAACAATAATAATAATAACAATAATAATAATAATAATAATAATAATAACAATAATAATAATAATAATAATAATAATAATAATAATGATGATAATGATAATAATAATAATAAAACCTTAAAAAAACACAATTATGCATATACAAGTGTCTGCATGACTCAGAAAATTGCAGTTATTACAGTATATACTCATGTTAGTTATTATTTATTATACACGAACTGGAGTCTTACTTATCCTACCATCTTTCCTGTGGCGTTTTTCTCCCCCTCCCTCCACCTTCCCCGTCCCCAACTCACACATCAAAAAAGCACACAGAGGCGGGGCTGTAGGAGATTATAGATAAGCATAGGGATCACGAGTAAGCTGGTTGTGCTTCATATCAATTCAGGGGTAGAAAAGTTAGCGACGGACTGTACTGACGGACGCTCGTGAACAGAGAGGGGCGAAGCAGCGGAGGGGAGGTGATGACGCTTGTTGTTGACGTCACGCTCCTCTGTCGTAAGGTCCATATACTGAAACACTGCTGTGCTGCACTTCCACTACTTTCAGAAGGCTTTAGTTGAAGTGACACGTGCTTTTAAGAGTGTTTTTTGTTTTTTTTACGGTTCTAGTGACATATTAACAAGATTTTTATATTATTAAGAGGAGGAACAGTCTTAAGAACCGGGCTAATAACCTCTGCGGCCTTTGAAAACAGTCGTGGTGATAGCAGAGTATTTCTGAATACGGACCCATCAGTGTGTGTGTGTGTGTGTGTGTTATCGCTGACTCGCTGCTGAGGGTGTTTTAGACGTGGCGCCTTCTCCACACCATCCAGGCACTCGTCTAGCTGTTACTCCGGGCGTCAGCAGTCTAGTGGTAAGCTGCAGTCGCCGTCAGCACACGTGACAACGACCACTGCGCACTGAGGCCTGGGAAGGTGGTGAAGCTTGGCCCCTTTAATTAATCTGTTTACTGGTCCTCGTCTCCTCAGCCTCAATACAACGGCCTGGTGCAAGTCACTGTGTAATTTGGAAATGCACCACCGACAATAAGAGCGATGGAGTTGTGTTGAAATCTTCCGGTGCTTGTGGTATTGTTATTATTCCGTAAAATTGTCTAGGCTCACTCAAATGAGGTAACAAGATCCGTGGTCTTGTAGACTGGTATTGTTAACTGTGCTACCGAGAACCACTGTGCTTATAATGACTTCCTTGCATGAGAGAGAGAGAGAGAGAGAGAGAGAGAGAGAGAGAGAGAGAGATAATATAGCATGTGGGGGAGGAAGAGACACGCTACCTAGGGAGTAACAACAGAACTGGCACGCCACTCGTCTCCCCATTCTACCACCACTACCACCACCAGCCGCCAAGTGTTGTCCTGCCAGGGAAACTTGGCTGGCGACGAACGTCCACATGTTGCCTGACGCAGTAAGAGTCAAGAGGGACAGGAGGGGAGAGAGGGAGAGGGCTGGGCCATGTGTGTATGTATTCCAGTGTCTGCGGTAAATTCTTTCATTCAAACTCCGGCCGTGTGTCTTTTACTCGTAAGTCTGATTAACTGGTCTTTCTTTCAGTCCTTCATTCTCTGTCTTTGTGTGTGTATGAGAAAGAGAGAGAGAGAGAGCAGTGTTGTGGAATGAATGGTGGCGTGTGGTGATGGAGGGACGCAAGGCAGACATCGCAGTGTGTGGTGTGTTGCGGGATCACTCAGATTACGCTTCTCTCATAAATTGACTCAGTGACAGTGGAAAAAAAAAGTAGAGTGAGTGAGTACACGCAGGGAAGCGGGACGGGGAGGGGAGGAGTGCGTTGACAGTGTTGGGAGGGGTGCGGAGTAAGGGAGATGATAGGCAGGGTGGGCAGGGAGCATCATACCGGTTAGTCTCATTGCCGTCCGTCCGGTGGCTAGCCTCCCTTCGCTGACTTAGTGGTGGTGGTGGTGGTGGTGGTGATGGTGATGGTTGAGACTCGTGATCAGATAATAACATTTTAAATATATGTTATCATTCAAAAAATCAGTCACCCACGCTGTTATTGAGTCAGGTTGGGATTGGTGAGTTGGATTAGTGAGGTGACGTAATCTGACTAATTCCTAACTAATGCAACATATCTTAATATCTTAGGATCATGTTGAAATATCAGATCACTTGAAGGTCAGTTACCTCAGTAATTTTTGGGATAGGTGAGGGTAGATAAAAAATGAGTGACGTACTCTAACCTAACCTATCAACGTAAACTAACCTATTCTAACTTAACATAATATAACCTAACTTTATGCAATATATTTGTTGTGGGAAAAGATTCAAAACTTTCACAGATTGGTTTTAAAACTTAACTTGCTGTAATATTTTATTTTCCTCAAAGATGTACAAATTAAGATATCCAGAATGCTCTTATATACACGTGGTGCTTTGCTATCCTAAATATGTACCTTTTTTTTCTGTATATTCATTGTTTATTGTGCTGGATGTGTGCTGGGGGAGAGCGTGCGAGGCTTTGCGTGTGTTCTGCACCTGCCTGACCCTCTAGCACCATTTGGACGTGTTCTCTCCTCGTGGGGGATTCTTTACACCAGACACTGTAACTTATCACAAACAAGTTTCGTAACGGCCGTCATGACTACAGCTGCTTATTCTTTTTTTGTTTTCCTTCGTGTTCCTTTGTGTTCCAAGCGGCGTGAAGGGCCTGCTTAATAGTGGAGTTTTCACCTTACTGTCTTAATATGAGTTCAAGGACCTTTACTGAATGGCGCGGCGAAAGCTGGCACTGCACTGATCAGCCCTAGTTGATATTAACCCAGTGACTGGTGGAGCGTGATCACGAGAGGCGCCACAATACGCCATTCACGGCAAAAGGAGTGATCTATCATTTCAAATTTAGCCTCTCGTTATATTTCTACTTTTTTTTATGTGGGAGGGGATCTGGCCAAGGGCAACAATACAGCAAAGAAAAAGTAAAGGCCCACTGAAGATGCCAGTTAAAAAAAAAAAATGTCAAAGAATATTCAAAATTTAAAAATTACTAAGAGCCACTTGGTAAAATCGTCTGGGTTACTGGAATCAAATTATCGTTATAGTCTCGTTCACACTCAGAGGGTTGTATCTGTACGTCTGAATCCTGGGAGTGCAGTTTTCGTCTCAGGAAATTGCATAGTGGTGTCTGGGTACAGCTTCGTGACAACTTAATTCCCTGCAGTTTTCTTTGTGTTCGGGTTTTCCCACCTTCATGTAGCACGATCGATCAACTCAACTGAAATATTCTTCCTTTAGTTTCTTTCCCATTTTAGCTTCCCAGTGAGTCCTCAACACTTTCTTCACGTGAATTCCCTTTGGCGAACAGCTGCACTCTGAATGCACATAGTGTCCTTTCCAATATATAGACCGTGCACTTTCATAGTTCATATTATCATTATGAAGGTAAGAGTGGTGCATAAAATATTGATATGAACCCAAAAGGAATGCGAAGGAGCGTTGACAGTGACTTTTAGGTCGCTGGCGAGGACTCGTGGTTAGGTGTAGCAACGGCGGTTTTTGTGCCGTGCTGCAATTGGCGTGCGTTGTCTCCCCGGGCGGGGCAAAGCGAGGGAGGTACGGGAAAGAAAGATTGGGACCACGGTATTACTGAGCCCAGGAAGGATGCGAATGTTTCGAAACCTCTCTCTGTCGTCGTGTTGTAGGCCTAACCACCATAGCAATGACCCTCCTACTTGTAACTACACACACACACACACACACACACCGTTTTCCTATAAAAAGAACTCGACACTCCAGACTTATTGCCATGTTGTAATGTTCTTAGAACAAACACGTTTCTAATGCCAGTCACGAAGTTGACGTTAGACCGGTAATCATAGAGTAGTGGTAGTTGTGGTGTAGTAGTAGTAGTAGTAGTAGTAGTAGTAGTAGTAGTAGTAGTAGAAGTGACTGCATGTAATATTAATGAAATGGGGCTTTCCGTCAAATTCTGTTTCCCAAGGTTCCTGACCCTGCCTTTCCTGTGTGTCACAAAGAGAGAGAGAGAGAGAGAGAGAGAGAGAGAGAGAGAGAGAGAGAGAGAGAGAGAGAGAGATGGCCGGTGCGCTTGATTGCCTAATGATGGGCAGTGTACCGCCGCGGCATGGAGTGCGTCGCAGCAGCAAGAGTCGTGTGGCTGCGTCCTCCCCTGTGGTACTATGATTTCCCTGGGCGGCGTGGCGGCCTCAGACATCCATTCGGTTATTCGTTTCCATGCATGTTGATGAGCGCGTCCTTGGTCCCCGTCTCGCTTGAATCACTTTAATCACACCAACAATAGACGGCCACATTACGGTTCTGCGTGCGCTCATGTTCCATTGTGTTCGATTCTCTATTCTCTGCCTTTTTGTTCATTATTAAGTGTGGAAAATGCCTGTGGGGTCTTTTCGTGTGTGTGTGTGTGTGTGTGTGTACTGCACGTGCCCCGCCTTCACCTTTGTATCGCTGAAACGTGACGCAGAAAGCATTGCCGAGTGTGGGACATTCCCCTTCCGCGTGGACATCTCTTCCCCCTGACATGATATCCCTGGACATTCTCACTTTCTATACATTGTCCTCTCCTTATGTGCTTAACCTTTAATCTAACCTACTCTGACGTCACTTAATTTCCCCTCACCTTACGTAAACCTTTACCTTACATAACTGTACCTTACCTCACCTCATCTTAACTTTACCTTACCTTACTTCACCTTACTTCACCCTCCCTTGTCTTACCCTACCGTACCTTATCTTACCGTACCTTGTCTTACTTTTCCTTACCTGACCTGACCTTACCTTACCTTACTTACCTTATCTGACCGTACATTTCCTTACCTTATCGAACCGTACCTTTCCTGGTCTTACTTCACCGTAATTCACCTTATCAATCCTATCTTACCTTTCGTAACCAACCTTCCTTACCTTACCTAACCAACCTTTCCTACCTTACTTTATAGGAACTGATAAAAATACACGTTATTTCCTTTTATTCATTCATTCATTCTTTCGTTCGTTTCATTTATTTGTGTATTGTTTGTTTGTTTGTTTGTTTGTTTTTTCATAATGATTTTAACACGAGGAGTCTTACTTTCCACATTGGAGCTTATCACCAACCTCCTAAGGGTCAAAAAGTCTGATGCTGTTTGTGCCTCCTTTGTGTTCCCGTCACTGCGAGGGATCCAATCGGTGGGGGCAATCAAGTCGCGCCAGGAATAGCCAGCGGATTGCCTGACGCTGACGTGTTGCTGCGCTGCCCTGACTGCCGCGAGAGACGGTTCCCTTACAAGCCTGTATTCAGAAACGCTTTGCTCTCTCACCACGACTATTTTCAAAAGCCACAGAGATGATTAGCCGGGTTCTCAAGAATGTTTCTCCTGTTAATAATGCAGAAATACTGTTAATCCGTCAGCAGAATCGTAAAAGCACTCTTGAAAACCTGTGTAACTCAAAGTAAAAAGCTTTTGAATGAAGTTAGAGGTATGGACAGAAGTGCTGCAGAATATTTAACCCTGTGACGACTAATGAAAATATACGGCAACAGTTTTCAAGAAGCGATCACCAGCTCAACTTCCTGAATAAGCGTTACCATTTTCTTCACCACGAGGTTCTTTAGGGGATGGTACGTTCAGTAATAATGACCTAAGAACACACAAGTAAACACATATACTGATACCCCTCTGTTATCACTGCTGTCACTAAGTTATCGCCGTAAAAGTTTATTGATGTGACGCGCAGGCGATGTAAGCGAGTACGTGGCAAGAAAAAGACATTAGGGGCAGTCATTGTGATGCGGTGATGGGAAAGCAATGGTCCCTTCTGGAGGAGCATAAGGAAGAGTAGTAGTAGTAGTAGTAGAAAGAAAGAAGAGGGAGAGTAGTAGTAGTAGTAGTAGTAGTAGTAGTAGTAGTAGTAGTAGTAGTAGTAGTGGTAGTAGTAGTAGGGGAAGGGAGGGAAGTAGTGTGAGGAGAACCAGCTTGATGACATCTGTATCTCATTCTCTTGTCATCCTTTTGTGATATTCTCCATCTCTCCAAGATCTTGCTCCCCTCTCCCCACCTTCTCGCCTCTCCCAACCCCCAATCACTCTCTCTAGCGGCCTCACTTCTCACTCCCTTCACGTCAGCCACCTTTATTCTCATCAATCCTCATCTTTTTTTCTTCTTTTCTGCCTTGTCCCGCACCTCCTCTCCTTCCATCATTCTGTCTCTCCCACACGGCCGTCAGCATCCCTGTTAGGCCTACTCGAATACCTCCCTGGGCCTGTCAGATATGTTTTTTCCCTCTCCTTCTGTCTTTCTCCTGTCAGTATCACCAGGACGGCTATCCTCGAGCTGCGTCTGTCGTGACTTAGGAGTGACAGACGCCGCTGACATCCACGGACGGCCTAGATATCACGGACGAGGGCGTGTGATGGTGCTCGATTCTGCGTGTCCGTCAGAGTTCGTGGGGAGGGAGTGGGGGAGTTGAGGCAGGCAGGCAGTCAGGCAGGCAGGCAGGCAGGCAGGCAGGCAGGCAGGCAGTCACTCCTTGGGTTGTGATCCCTTCCTGGCGTCATGTTACTGGAGGGTGAAGCAAAACGTCAAACTAACTCCACAATATTAAATGGATTTGAAGCGAGTTGAGAGCATTGCTGAAAGTTACCACCAGCTATTGGCCTTGTTAGTGCTTCTCCCCTGAGGCGCCGCTGCTCTCTTCCCTCCCTCCTCCCCCGGTGCCTCCGTGTGCCGCCCTGAAATTGTTCCCATTGGTGTCAGAAACTGAGGCTATCATCACCACCATTGTTGCCACCATCGCCACCACCACCATCACCATCAGCATTCATCAGCACCATCATCACTGTCCTCAACATCACTATACCCACACAACTTCACACCATCAAGCATTTATACCCTCCCTCACAATCATTAGTGAGCTAAGAGTATACTTTTCTTTCCTCTCTGTTAAACTGCAGCTAATTTTACTCTAATATTACAATATCTCAAGAAACATTATATAGTTAATCAAATGATCGAAGGCATTGTTATTTTTCATTTAAATGCTGTTTACACCACCACCACCACCACCACCACCACCACCGGATTAAAGAGCAAAGATCATGCACCTTATGGTATAGTGACGGAAAGACCAGTTTGTTTCCTTATTAGGCAGCGTCAGACTAAGAGATTGGGGAGGGGGTATGAGGGGGGATGAGGCTGAAAGAAGGCCGTGAAGTAAGTCTTACGATAGGCTGGCTTGTAAGTCAAGCATGGAGCCAAGCATCCGTCCCTTTGTGGTTCCGCTGTTGATAAGGCTACCAAGCTCTCTCCCGCAGGATATTTTGGCCTGTTTTACGATTTCCTTCACAAACAACTAAGCCTCTTTTTTTTTTTTTTTTTTTTTTTTTTTTTTTTTTTTTTTTTTTTTTGACTTGAAGCGAGACGTGCAGTTTGGGGCACAATAAGAGAAATGATTAACGGGAGAGATTTACTTCGCTTTTTTTTATGCTTTTGTTTTCAGGTTCGTATAATGATATAAGCTTGTTTACTTAAGCGTCGCTGTTTTTAACTTCGTGTTGTATAAGCATGTTTACTGAAGGCGACGTTTGTAGTTAGGGAAAAAAAAATAAGATAAATTATTGACAAATTATTGACGGGAGAGATTTACTTGTCTCATTTTAATTTTAAGTAGTAGTAGTAGTTGAAGTAGTAATAGTAGCAGCAGCAGCAGCAGCAGCAGCGTCTCCCTTTCTCCTTGTTGCATTCACTATGCTTCACTATTATTCACTGTTCACTAATATCAATCGTTTTGCTTTATTTTACATCTCATTTGTGTGTGTGTGTGTGTGTGTGTGTATTTGTCTGTCAGTCTGATGTGTTGCTTGTCTTAATGGTTCTCTTTCTCCTCCCACAGACTCGACTGGGGGGACTTTCAATCTTGCAAGTGACTCCCCGCCATCGGTAAGTGAGAGAGAGAGAGAGAGAGAGAGAGAGAGAGAGAGAGAGAGAGAGAGAGAGAGAGAGAGAGAGAGAGAGAGAGAGAGAGAAAGTCGATTGTTTGTTAATAAAGCTCAAATATCCAGCTGAACCGTACCTATTGCAAACGCGGCAACATTTCATGAAAAAAAGGACCTGAATTTGCGTGAATCGTGTTCAGTAAAGGGAAATCTCATCGGTAATTTAGCGAAAACAGTTAAAACAGTTCAGGCGGTAATGGTGCCAATCAACCGTGAATGACCGCGCGTTCCTGAGCCTCCACGCCCACGCCCACACGCCCATCCACGCAGCCACCACCGCCACCACCACCTAGCAACTCGCCAGCATGCACAGCCATTATTATTTATTTCCCATTCTTTTGTGTAAACTAGCACAAAGGAATACCCGCCATGTTGCCTCCCCCACACAGCAGAAACGCTTTGCTCTCTCACCACGACTATTTTTAAGGGCCCCAAAGATTCCTATTACTGTTTTTTTTCCTATTAATAATGTAGAAATCTCGTTATTCTTTCACTAGAACCGTAAAAAAAAAAAAACACACACACACACACAAAAAGCCACGTAGATTCAACTAGAGCCTTTTGAATGTAATGGAAAGTGCGGCGCGGGGTTTCAGAATGTCGTCCTAACTGGCAGCAAAGGGACGTTCTGGAACACAGTTTGCTGCCTGGACACTCAAAGGACAGCAGCAAGGCGTCCGCTTCTCTGGAGCTTCAACTGTTGTCAGCCGGGCGTCTTTCCGGTGGGCGGTGCCTCTTACTTCCTCCTGTAATCACCTTCCGGTCAGCCTGGGCGCACCTCGCCACTCCGCAACCTGCCGCCGCTTCTCTAACGCTGTCCCACCCTCACTCCCTGGCTTGCTTAGGAGATTAGCTTTTTTTCCATATTTTTGGCTTGTAGTTCTTAATCTGTGGATAAGTGTGTGTGTGTGTGTGTGTGTGTGTGTGTGTGTGTGTGTGTGTGTGTGTGTGTGTGTGTAGTCAACGGGTTAGTGTTACAAGTCCTGGCAAGAGACACCAGCCGACGTGTTTGGGTCCCTGGGTCTCCTCACGTATTCGCATTGTGTGCCTGCTGGAGGGATTCAGGCACATCATAAATTAAACGACCAATGGACATTAATTACTAATAAACGTCACCCAGAGTTATGGGAGCATTGATCGCCTTCATGAGGATATTAATGATATGTAATCACACCTGGTGTCAGGCGTGGTGTAGTGTAACGCTGCTTTATCGCTGACCACTGCTGTTTTCTTGGTCCCAGGCAGATTTACAAGGCGGAATTCCTAGGTGGGCGTCCCCCTGGCACACTCACACAGGCGGCGAGGGCGAGGGAGGCAGGTGTGTACTGAAGTGCCATGCATTGATTCCTTCCGGGGTTGATTGCGGAAGTGTGCCAGGTGTGTTAAGTTTCCCAGGCCACACAAGGCATACAAAGTTATCGTAGACTCGGGCGGTTGTCGAGCCAGTAATAAATTTTGGTTTTATGCGTTAATTATGAAATATATCGGCAGTCTGTCGTCAGACACTGAAACTTTCATGAAGCAGCCGCGGGTGTTGTCGATTGTGGTGTATGAGTGCACACTGTGGCTGCTCGCCTTCTTGGGTGTTGGTTTGTTGTGGTGCACCTAGCCTAACTTAACCTTCTAAACTTACTCGGAGACTAATTCTGCACAGGCTCGCTACATGCAATACCTCAAGATGGGGGAGGGACAGTGCTTGGGAACCAAAACCTTGAAACAGAGCTGCTGCTTAGAAACGCTTCACTACCACATTAGTCAATAACACCACATCGTGACTGCCATGCACACACACATTGCTCACTTAACATCACGATCACCTCAGCATCTCAACTCCTCCTGCATTACTACTAAAAAAAAGCCCTGCGTGTATAAGATTAATTAGCAACAGCAGGGTTATTTGTAGTCGAGTATGCAAAGGAGGGAATTGTCCACATTTCAAGGCTGTCCACAAAACCTCACTCAAGTAACACAGTAACTCCTGGCTGGTCACCTGAGCTAACGAGTCGGGAAGAGCGGCAGGATGAGTTTCACACGCACGTTTTTATTACACGTGATTTTCAAGAAGCTGCGATATCATTCACTGTGACACACACACACACACACACACACACACACACACACACACACACACACACACACACACACACAGTACAACTACTAAGAGCGAGATGGGGTTGGCAGGACCAGCGAACGGGGCCATCACGGGTCACCGCTGATGGGAAAAGCAGGGTGACACACAAACGCACACACACACACACACACACACACACACACACACACACACACACACACACACACACACACACACACACACACACACACACACACACACACACACACACACACACACAGCACAGCTTCAGTGAGTGACATAAATGAATCGTCAACAAGGAAAATGTGTGTGTGTGTGTGTGTGTGTGTGTGTGTGTGTGTGTGTGTGTGTGTGTGTGCGTGTGTTCTCAGTACGAATAGTAACATTATGCCAGCGTTTACACTCCAAAACACACAAACCAAGCGCTTCTCTTGTGAAATGAGAAGCGCAACGGAGCAATGAAAAAAACTGTTCATAACGGGGATCGATTTAACGTTATCAAGATCAAAATCAAGACACAGTTATGTTGAGCCGCAGATCACTTATGTATAGTAAGGCGTCGCGGTAATCAGGGCGTGACGGAGGGGGCGGGGGGGGTGGTGATGGCTACGATGATAACGGTGGTGATGAAACTCGTGAAGGAAGGTGACGGTGACGGCAGGTAAGATGGCAGGTGATACTAGTGCACGTGAGGAAGCCGTACAAGCCCGTCTTCCCCAGCCTCCCCCAGCCTCCCCTTCTGTGGGAATGTGGGACGGGGCGAAGCGGAGTCGAGTTGGGGTCAGGTGAGACGGGAATGATCGGAGCAGCCTACAGTGCGAACAGTAGTGGTGTGGGTTGGTGGAATGGGTTGGATTGAGCTCGCAGCTCAAACATTCCCGAACACACCATCTTCCTCTTCCTTCTCCTGCTCCGCCTACTACTACTACTACTACAGTACTGTTACTATTTGTGGGAATATGCTCATAACTATTCATGTCGTTCCCTCTAAAGAAGAAGACACGTACACCTTGGTCTTGTTTCCTGCCACCTGTGAAAGTATTGTTTTTGTTCGTGGTAGTAGGAAAAGTTTTAAAAAATCTTCCTTTGTGTGTGTGTGTGTGTGTGTGTGTGTGTGTGTGTGTGTGTGTGTGTGTGTGCGTGCTTGCGTGCGCGCGTGCGTGTGCGCGCACGTGTGTGTGTGTGTGTGTGTGTGTGTGCGCCATTCTGCACATCTGCATTTCATCTGAAACCGCCGTGTTGGTTGAATCGTTAACAAAGCTTTTAAAAATTGCACCGTGCTGAGAAAATGTTTATAATGACAGTAACAAACGTTGCTGAGAAAAAGTTTACAGAGAAAAATTTATCTCGTATCATATCATAGCCTCTTGTAACACTCGCAGGCAGGGAGGCGGTATGGCAGTGGCACCAAGGCTCTGACGCAACTAAAGCAGTTACATTTCTAAAACATATTGTAGCGAGGAGAGAACGGTGCCGCTGTCAACAGCTCGGCGGCACACTGGCTGGCTGGGTGCTGGCTGTGTGTATGTGTGTGTGTGTGGGATTCGGGATGGGGGGGGGTGTTGCCAGGCTGTGCTGTCTGACCCGCCCACCGGCTCAGGTCGAGAGTAACACCTGTTGCATTAATTGGCCGGAGCACCGCAGGGGAGTGGCGCGCACTTCACCCCGAGGCTCGCGGGGGCGGACCTGTCCAAGTGTTTGTAGAAGCACCGCCCTGGCCTGGCCGCTCCCTCGCCTTGCTTCCCTGCACCTCTTCTCGCCGCCCACGCGTCACTGCACGGCTACTGACTCGCTGTGGCGCATTCCTTTACTGCGGATAAACGGTTTTGATAGAAACTCTCTCTCTCTCTCTCTCTCTCTCTCTCTCTCTCTCTCTCTCTCTCTCTCTCTCTCTCTCTCTCTCTCTCTCTCACTCTTTGATGCTGTTGATTCTAATCTAAGGCTTGCATGCCGCTGTAAGGGAATTTTTCCCTTGCTTGTCCTGTGAAGGTAGCAGTGAGGTGAGAGGAGGACGTGAGTGTGTGTGTGTGTGTGTGTGTGTGTGTGTGTGTGTGTGTGTGAGTGTGGGCGGGTGCGTGGGTGTGGCGGAAGAGGTAGTGTTGCAATGCTCCCCTTCCTCTCTCCCTCCCTGAATTACATTGCTGCAGAGTGACTCCTCGGATGTCACGGCTCTGCTCTCCGCACAATGACATTCGCTGCAGAGGAAAATAAGCACCACGCCCCTAGAGAGATCAGAAAGGGAAGGTGATGTGTGCTTGCCTTGCCTCTCTTCCCTGCAGCACGCCCATTTTAGGTGAACTGTTCATGCTGATAGCGAGGTTCCATTATTCATAGTCTCTGTGATGAATTTTACGTGTTCCTCCCGTCAAATAGAGCACGGTAGCAAGGAAGGACGCCAACACCCTTATTTTGAAACACTTTGAGCTCCATTAAGAACTGCTCGCATCTCAAAGGCCACAGAGTCTTGTCGTCGTGAGTGTTGGTGCGGAATCCTTCTTAAACTGAACAGGGAAATACCATCTAAAACCTGAATAACTACCACTAGAACCTGTTTAATGTAGTCGAGATAAGGCACGGACACGTCTGAGAATGCCATCCCATATTCGGCCAGTGCAGTGTGGAGTATCGGGCAACAAGCGAGCGGTGCCGAGCTGTCATTCCTCAGGACACGAGCTTTGTGTTTGGGTGGTGAGTGTGAGTTGCTTCCTAACAGAATGCAAAGCTTCCGCCTCTCCTCCCCGTCACCTGAGGAAGAACCCAATTCCAGCCAGACAAAATAATGGGCGTACTATTCCACATCACCAAGACATACAGAGCTTTCCTGCGTCACGACACTGCCCCCTCTCCACCGTCTCTATCTCACCATGGTAGAAGCATCGTGCACAGGTACCCAGGCAGTCGCCCACCACCACATCCAGCCTTCCTCGCCTCTTATACACTCTCCGTTTAGGCTCTATCAGTGTGTGTGTGTGTGTGTGTGTGTGTGTGTGTGTGTTGTAGGAATGACTGGTTGTGTTAATTAAAGTAGCCTTCGCCATCCTCTTGGGAGTTTTTTTCTTTCCGAGTATAATATCTTGTTAAGTGTGTTCAGTTGTTGTTAAGTGTGTTAAGTGTTGCCTTGACTTGATAAATGTGGTTGTGATGATGACTGTAAAGGAGACATTGGAAGTTGTTGTTGTTCTTGTTATTGTTCTTCTTGTTCTTGTTGTTCTTGTTCTTATTCTTGTTCTTGTTTTTCTTCTTCCCAAAGATCAGCTAAACATATTCAACATATCTCTCTCTCTCTCTCTCTCTCTCTCTCTCTCTCTCTCTCTCTCTCTCTCTCTCTCTCTCTCTCTCTCTCTCTCTCTCTCTCTCTCTCTCTCTCTCTCTCTCTCTCTCTCTCTCTGTGGGACCTTCGTGTTTCCTTGAAGGGATAAGTCATGTAGAAGCAAAATATCCCCTAGGCAACCTTCCTTTCTACATAGGCGACGCTGGCTCCCCCTTCACGATGCTAGCAAATCTTAGGCTCTCAGTCTTCGTGAGTGTCGCCGCAGGGAAGGTGTGTTTGGATGGGAGGTAAGGACGTACTCACTGCGGCTTTTATTTCCCCCTAAAAAGACACCTACGAGTACTTGAAGAAAAGAAAACAAGAATTGGCCCCGGAATACGAATGAGAAAAGCGGAAATGGGATAAAAAAAAATGTAATAGTAATAATAGTGATAAGAACACGAAGAATAAAAATGGTAATCGTTGGCGGTTTATTAACAAAGTAAGAATAAAAATACCTAGTTCTTAGGGTTAGGGGGGACTGACTTGCGAACAACACTTATACTGTTTGAGGTGAGAATTGGGATGGGAATTAAGTTTTCTTTCTACATACATACTTCTATCAGAAAAAAAAAAAAAAAGGACATAGGGAAGAATAATTGTTTTCTTTTTTTCTCAACCTTTTTTACATGTCTCAAGTATAGTGTAGGATGAATGAACCTGTGCTTATATCGGAATGTGCATAAGACGTGATCTATACTATTCTGCAGCGCGAGGACACATCCATCGACATAAAGTAAACTAGCAGTAGCGAGGATGGTTAAGTTAAATCAGATTAGGTTAGATTATGTAGTGTCTTGCTGAGCCTATAGACTTGATAATGAGGAGTGTAGAGGCGCCGAATTCCCAAGTTTGTCCAAAGCCTCCTCATAAGTTATCCAGAAGGTCCCTCGCGTGCTCCTGCTCTGTTTGCTCCCTCTCGATCTGGTCTCTGTCCGCGTCAGTGAGAAGGACCAGGACAGGGTAGGCGTAGGTAAGCCTGGGCAGGGCAAGAGGAGTGTGGACGGTCCCCAGCTCACTTGTGGGAAGGCTTATCAGGGATTTTTTGTTTCTATAGAAGGTAGATGAGGTAGATGGAGGCCGCAGTAGTAAGAGTATCTTGTGACGTGTGTGTACGTATGTGTGTGGTGGGGGGGGAGCTAATATGCGTGTAATCTAATATAATTTGTACGTTTTGCCGCCCTGTGTGCTGTGGGGGTGCGTATAATCTAATGTAATCTGTACCCTTTGCCCCCTCTGTTTGTGTGTGTGTGTGTGTGTGTGTGTGTGTGTGTGTGTGTGTGTGTGTGTGTGTGTGTGTGTGTGTGTGTGTGTTCGCCCCCTTTGCCCTTTGCCCCTTCTCTGTCTGTGTGTGTGTGTGTGTGTGTGTGTGTGTGTGTGTGTGTGTGTGTGTGTGTGTGTTCGCCCCGTTTGCCCTTTGCCAGCCGCAGCACATCGCCTATTATTTGAAACGTATGCGTACAGAGAGAGAGAGAGAGAGAGAGAGAGAGAGAGAGAGAGAGTGTTAAGAATGACGAAGTTACCCTCCCTTGGATCTCGTGGCTCAGTTATCAGTATTCTTTGCTAAAACTAACCACCCTACATATTATTCTTACACTTCATCCATTCCTTAATGCTGCCTAAGGGTATGTTGTGGACGAAAAAAATAAAGAAATAAATGTGGCCGAGAGGAAGAGACCACGAGTTGTGATAACAATAAGCCGAGTCACGTCCTGGTCCCACCACTACACCACCACAAGTCTCCTCTGTCCTCCCGCCATATCAGTGTCGTGATAGCAATATTCTTACGGCGATGGTGGTAGTGAAGTGCCGTGTTTGCATGAGGTGAAGAGAAATGAAGTTTTGTATTGTGCCTACGTATGTGCGAGTATATAGTAGTAGTAGTAGTAATAGTAGTAGTAATAGTACACACACAAACACACACACACACACACACTTTACGCCACTTTTACAAATCTTGTCATTTTTATGCAGTTTGTTTTCGTTGTTCATTATGGTGTTGATGATAGTTCCGGTTGTCGTCGTCGGCGTCGTCTTTGTTGTTGTTGTCGTTGCGATATGAGCTTCTTGAGCCACATTAATGACGAGATTTTTGTTGCCGCACATCAGTTTGACCTTCTGTACATCAAGGATAATTGGATAAAATCACATAAAACTTTGCCTTCTGCCCTGAATCTTAAAAGCCTCCCCTCACTGCCACCACCACCTCATCCCTGAGTGTGCTGTGCGTAGTCTTGCATGGATGGCACCCCTCTCTCGCCACCAGCTCTTCCCCAACCCTTTCCATCATGCCTTATGGCAGTGGTTTCTTACATCCTCCTAAACGAACTTGACAATAATTTTCCGTCGATTTCAGGAGTTCTTGCGTAAATAAAACTTTTCGTCACGTGGCGCACCTGTTGCTGTGGTTGTCTTTGTCACGTCCAGGGTGTGTGGTCGAAACTTTGCCTCAACTCTAGGTTTTTACATTGAAGATTAAGAAATTGAGACGGTTTTTCATCTCGGAAAGTAAAAAAATAAATAAATAAATAAATAAAGTTTGTTTATGAAGGTGACAAAAGATTTTCGTTGTTCCTACTTTATGTAGTATTTGATGTGGAAAATACATCCATTTTAGAGTAAAATATTGAATTTGCAGTGTGTGTGTGTGTGTGTGTGTGTCACCACGGTCTTGAGAATCACGTGCCGGAATCGTGATCCTCAGCCATCCCATCACAGTGAGATCTCGGAGCTTACACAGTCTGATCTATGAGTGAGGTTGCTCCCTTCACGCCTTTCATCTACCACCTCTTACTCAAGGAGCCCGTGGCTGCTCCCTCATCTGTGGAAACCTTTGCCATATGAGCGGGACGCGAACCTCAGTCTGCCGAATGTCGGATAAGGACATGGCCACTGAGTTGGTGAACCGTGTGTGTGTGTGTGTGTGTGTGTGTGTGTGGTCGAAACATGAAGCCTTATATCCAACCACAATCTTCCTGATTATGAGAAGAAATGTGCACAAATACCACACGATGTCGACATCAGAACTACACAGTGAACATGCAATAAGAGGTACAAACTCCAATAACAAGGTAAGGCTTGGCACAAGAGGCACGGCGACTTTAACGTTTCAGTTTTACACTTCGGAAACCAACTTGTAATGTTATCCTGTGCAGTGCCTCGTGTGGTGCTGGATGACCTCCTTCAGTACCTCTGCTCCTTTGGCACACTTAATTAAACCAGCCATGAGAGAGAGAGAGAGAGAGAGAGAGAGAGAGAGAGAGAGAGAGAGAGAGAGAGAGTGTGTGTGTGTGTGTGTGTGTGTGTGTGTGTGTGTGTGCGCGCGCGCGCTGCTTCCGTGACTGGTCTCTGTTTCCTTGTGGCAATGACATTCTGTGTCCATTACTTCCTCACCTGTACAAAAAATGAGTGTCCCGTGTTTTGTGCCATTCCTCCTGAAGTTAAGACCTTTGCTGAAACCGTGACGGCGGAGAAACAAGGGATTACTCATTAGCAGCAGCAGCAGCAGTAGTAGTAGTAGTAGTAGTATAAATTTTTGAAGTGTGAAGGAGACTGGTTAAGAGTTACATAAACCTAGAAAAAAGAACCCGCTTCAGTACCGTTACCAAAAAAGCCACCTGTAGTAGTAGTAGTAGTAGTAGTAGTAGTAGTAGTAGTAGTAGTAGTGGTAGTAGTAGTAGTAGTAGTAGTAGTAGTAGTAGTAGTAGTAGTAGTATTGTTTTGTCACATAGGGAACAAAATAAGTGCACATAATATCCCATTTTATAAACCAACACACACACACACACATCACAAACCACATCGCATCGCCCTTGAACCAAAATAATCACGCTGGCAACTCGACCAATTGTGTAGCATTATAACATTACCTTTGAGGCGAATGTACGCGGTCTTTGTGCACAGCGTGGATCATAAACTAGGGCAGCCTCTCTAAAATTGTCCCTCTCCGCCCTTATGTTGAACTGGAGTGGTTTATGATGGCTCGAAACCCGACACCAGTAAAAGGATGATCTGCTTAAGGCAACACTGAACTTTTGTCTGTCTCTTAAGTGGCTATAATAGTGTTGCCATCTTGTGTTCTCGGCACTGCTGTAGCCCAAAGGAAAGACTGTGTGACCGAGGAGATGAAATGTGAATGGTAGTTTTAGGGTTACGGAATATTAGGATCAGTTGGTATTTTCAAAGGTTAGGTACTTAGGTCGCCTTACGAAACTCTTACTGAAAGTGTATAATATTTTCGTTACCTTGCCGTGACTTTTGAACCCATTGTAAAAGGTAATGTGTGTGTGTGTGTGTGTGTGTGTGTGTGTGTGTGTGTGTGTGTGTGTCACCCCACGTCAGCGTCCCTCCCTGACAATGACCAGCTGCAGTGACGTGATGGAGTAAACATATAATTAAATATTCCAACACATCCTGCATGGCGATGACCTGCTATGGCGACACGGGCGACAGTGTGGCAGTCACCATTAGCTCGCCTGGTGGAACAGCTTACCGCCCACAGGTAAAGGCCCGTATTCAGAAACGCTTTGCTCTCACCATGATTATTTTCAAAAGCAACAGAGATGATTAGCCGGGTTCTCAAGAGTGTTTATCCAGTTAATAATGTGTAAGTCTTGTTAATCTGTCACGAGAACCATAAAAACGCTCTTAAAGACTCTTGTAACTTCATCTACAACTTTTTTTTTTTTTTCGAAGATAGTGGAGGTGCAGCGCCAAAGTGTTTTGGAACATGCCGCATTTTGTTGTTTTCCTCTGGTGTGGCTTCGGCGGTTTGGGTTGTGTGTTTATTGAGGTAACCTACATGTAACTAGTGTGATAGTTATTTTTGGGCAGCGGAGTGCAGACAGCGGCGGTGAGAAGTACCACGCCCACACCACACCCAGGCTGCATGGTGCCGTACTGTACATGCAGGTCATTCAAAGACTACAATCAACCCTGGTATATTGTGGATGGGTTGGGGTAGGTTAGGTCATCAGTGTATATATGAATAACCTAACCTAGATTCGAAGCCTAACTTGAACCAGTGATACTATCCAGTCTGCGCATACCGTCATTCATCCTTCTGGTTACCCTCAGGTGGTGCCCAAGGAAAGCAAAGCGGACTGAGGTAACTAAGACAGTAAAGACTAGATGATGCTGCGCTTTCATGGTCCAGAATAGCGAGCTGAATAACCCGCCTGCATACCCGCCAACAAACTAAGGCTCTTATTTTGAAAAGTTTTGTTTTATCGTGACTGTTGTCAAGTGCCTCAGTAATACGTCGGGTCTCTCTCTCTCTCTCTCTCTCTCTCTCTCTCTCTCTCTCTCTCTCTCTCTCTCTCTCTCTCTCTCTCTCATTAATGAAGAATCGTTCCAAAACTCGCACTAGGATCATGAAAACGTCCTTGAAGAATCTCGATAACTTTAAGCAGAGACTTCATGTAATGGAGGCAAGGCGCTGAAGTGACTGAGAATGCGTTCCTGAGAAAGCTACGCATCAGCCGCAGTTGCCTCGTGCTTTCTGACTTGGCATGGTGGAGGCGGAGCTTGCGGTGTGCGTGGTGAGGATTTTCTGGTTTAATCGGTGCGAGTAATTGGGATGCGGTCGTCGTGGGTGGCAGAGGACGGTCATGTGGGTAGGGCTCGCTGGTTGACTGGTTGTGCACCGTATTCTGAAACATTTATGTCCGCACCTCCATTACTTTCAAAAGAATCTAGTTGAAGTGACACGGGTTTGTAATCGTATCTTTTTTTATGGTTCTAGTTACAGATTAACAAGATTTGTACATTATAATCGGGAGAAACACTCTTGAGAGCCCGGATAATCACACCTGTGGCCTTTAAAAATAGTTGTGGTGAGAGAGCAGGGTGTTTCTGAACACGGATCCCAGTCGAGGCCATTAAGTTGACGCTCGTGGATTAAGTCATCCCGGTATTCATTGGTCATCTCTCCCAATGGTTCGTGCAAATCTCGCCTCGTGTTCCCAGACAGATTCTTGAACAACGTTTCCTTGATAGAGTTGCAGTTTACCGAAATTATGGAAGCCCTCTACAGTACCCTCTTTTATTTTGATTAGTTACCTATTTAATCGATACCTAGACTGAACTGCTTGTGTGTGTGGGGGGGGGGAGTAAAAATATACCAGATTTATCCCTTCGCCATCGATATATATATATATATATATATATATATATATATATATATATATATATATATATATATATATATATATATATATATATATATATATATATATATATATATATATATATATATAATTTTTTTTCCCCTCTTACGTAACTGGAGTGAAGGCGTTATTGTGGAATTTCCCTCGGGTGTGAAAGCTATAAGCAGTATAGAATAATGTGATAGTTATGTGCTTATACTTCACACTCGGCTCTTTGTATTCCTTCCGACACAAACAATATTATGCTTTCCATCTCTTGTGTCTCCTTTTTTTTTCCGATCTTATCACGACGCCCAGTTTCCAGTTCAGTCAGTGATTTCATTGCATTCATTGTGTATCTAACCTAGCCAAGTATAACCCAACAATAATGTATTTCACATTTCTCATTCGTTTACTTATTTACTTCCTTATATACTTTATTTATTTTTCGTTGCCCCAACTCATTACATTGTCTATACTTTGCTCAGCTGTACATAATTTCACCCGCCTGCCTTTCCTTATTGACATGACATAATCTTAACTAGTTTACTTTACTTTACTTTATTCCTACTTTACCTTAGATTACCTGGTGTAACATGACCCATCAAGCTCACCTAACCTAACGCACCTCGCACCTCCAACATGGTTGGTTGCCCGCTTCTCCGAATGCTTCCCACCCATTCCCCTGAATTGCCGCCACAGGTAATCCATCAGGCATGACCTCGTCCTACGGCCACTAACATTGAATTTTCCTGCACAAGACTACAGGGCGCGCTCAAGTTTCTCTCTCTCTCTCTCTCTCTCTCTCTCTCTCTCTCTCTCTCTCTCTCTCTCTCTCTCTCTCTCTCTCTCTCTCTCTCTCTCTCTCTCTCTCAAGTTGTAGTATCGACAATGCATCATGCTAATTTGATTGATAGCATAATTACTGAATAAGTTTAGTTATAATATGACTTTTGGGATAAAAGAACAGCGTCAATGTAGGTCGACTCCAGAAAAAGGCGGCAATGTGTGCTGTAAGGGAGGCCACTGGTGCACTGGTGGCGCCCTTTGCTTCCTCCTGAAGGTGACGGTAGTGACAGAGACAGGGGAAGGAAAGGTGGGAAATAATTTTGTCCAACATAAGCAGTATGATGCCAGATGGCGTCAGAATGTTGTGTTTAGTGTCATCTACTTGGAGATAACAGAAATTCCCAATACTTGATTTTCCTTTAATATGACTGCAAAGCGCAGTTATTAATTGTCGTTGTATGGTTATACATGTGAGGATAATTTAAGTTTGGGTTCGAGGTCTGGATTCGACCTTACAGAAGTTCAAAGCATTTCTAGATTGTCAGGTCATAGTTTGCCCTCGACCGTGCGGGCAGCCTGTATGAGGTGTTGCTGTTTTAATAGACGTACTGCCTCCCATTGCTTTCATTATTCAGTGACAATACCAAACGGAAGAATATTCCTTTTTTTTCATTTTTGTTTACAGTCTTGTTAGATTGCCGGCTGATTGGAGGACTTAGGATTGAGAAAAGGATTTACAAAACACACTGGAAGTTAGTGTGGTATATTAATTGATTCCTGATCACATTAACAACGAGGAGTGGGTGTAATGCAGTGAGAGACAGGCGTCGTGAAATGTTCTAGTGTGTTGCGACGTGTCTGGTTTGTTGTGGCGACGTGTAACGCCAGTGTTAGTAGTGTAGGTGTTCTGTGTTGGAGAGGTGAAGGCGTGAAGTAGTATAGTGCTGTCGATTATGTGAACAAGAAATCTGTCGTGAGTTTGGAGGCCAGCGCGGTAATAGTGGGCGGAGCATCGCGCTCCCTCGCCGACCCCGAGATGTTAAGGCAGCAGCAATAATGGCCTGTTAACATTGATTCGTGAGGTGGCGTTCTGAGGGTCTCACAATACAAGTAAGAAAGGTTAGGGAGGATCCTTTGATGACACGCCGGACCGTTCATTCTACGGAACATCTGTGAGAGGAAGGTGTGCCTATAGACAAGATGGGAGGTGTTGACGGAAATAACACCGTTTTTACAGGGGAAAATATTTATTCTTTTCAGCACCTGAACTTCAGACTTAATATATGTGCATCTTTATATCATGATATTTACCTGCGTTGAGCAAAGATGAGAGGTGTATTCGTGTCTAGAAGACTTGATTAACAGATAATCGGTTCTTTGTTTGAACAATCAAGTTGTAAGATATCCTTCAGCAGTTCACCCATGAAAGATGTAAAGTTAATGCATTTATTTTACTTAAGGTGGACGAAAATTATGTAACCATGATACCTACGCAGATTTTTGCTGAACTGTGTCAGGAATTTAAGGAGTTATTTATCAAGACCTAAATAACGTTACTGATTTGTATTTTCTATTGCAGGCGTGCATGGTAATGACGTGAGGGTAGGCCAAAGTACCACCACCACCACCTTCACCACCACTGCAGCAATGGCGGCAAGAATGTGGATGGTGTGGGCGGTATGGGCAGCGGCGGTGGTTGCGGTGACTTGGGTGCCGACAGTCGGGGCGACGGCCCTCAGAGGACCCAATGTCTGCAACAAACAAGAAACGTAAGTGTGTGTGCGTAAACAAATCAGAGATGATCATCTGCAGCCTGTGTAAGTCTGACTTAAACCTGACACTTAAACTTACCACCCCCCCAACACAAGGGATAATGAACTAGGGAAAAATGCACTTTTGAAGTAATGACGCAATGAAAAAGCTCAGAGTAATATCACCTATTAGCACATGCTTTCATTCATCACCAATCTCTTTCCATTCAGGTACTAGGTATATTCTATTAACCAATACTATTCCATCTCAACTTTCATCTTGTCAGTTTATCATTAATCATCTCTGCTATAAGTTAATATAGAAGTACAGCATTGGCAGTGGTGATATACTTGTATATATTGTTTATATTTCCTATGTGGTAATATTTTCTTCAGATGTTTCATATCTAACTAGATTTATATTCTGCAGGTACACAAGTTTTGTGAATGTGTCTTACTCCAAAGCCTACCAAGTTCGGACGTACACATTCTGCCTAAGTATTCCACCCAAATGCTCCAAGTACAAGATAGCTTACAAGACATCATTTAAAAGACAGGTATTATATTCATTTTCCAAGTGAAGAAGCTACTGACAATCAGTCTTTTCAGACATCATGTTAATAGAAAGAGATAGTCAGAGAAGAAATATTCATTTGGTCTTGTTCATACACGTTCTCTCTCTCTCTCTCTCTCTCTCTCTCTCTCTCTCTCTCTCTCTCTCTCTCTCTCTCTCTCTCTCTCTCATTTTGAAAAGGTATTCTTACACCCAAAACACTTTCTTTTCCCATATCATCTCGTCCTGCATTCAAGCCACATGTGAAGTGCAGTGCTCAACAACGTTCACCACAATTTCACTCTTCTTACTACACACACCAAATGTTTCATACACATTTCTCTCACCCACTTTGTTCACATCACAAGTACCTCTCCACTAACTTTCTGGCAGTAGGTTTGACTGCCATTTTATGCTCATATCATCACCTCTATTGTAGATATACTTGTGTCACTATGAAATATTACTTACACCTCCATCTGGTACACAACCAACCTGCAGTACAGCATTGTTTACCCTTCCTCTGACATTAATCTCATATTTTCACAGCCACTTTCATGATCTAGTCTTATAAATCAATAACCACCTTGGGTATCATCATCTTTATACATTCACACTCATCAGCCATCCAGTTTTATCCAACCATTCTCCTTTTTGCATGAAACATCTATTACAGTCTTTTCTTCAACATTATATATATATATATATATATATATATATATATATATATATATATATATATATATATATATATATATATATATATATATATATATATATAATATATATATATATATATATATATATATATATATATATATATATATATATATATATATATATATATATATTTTTTTTTTTTTTTTTTTTTTTTTTTTTTTTTTTTTTTTTTTTTTTTTTTCCTATGTTTGTTTTTCTCCTTCAGCAGCTCTCATATAGTTTTACTGATCAACAAGTCAGATGAAATAAAATGTTTGCCAAAAGCTTTCACCTTACTGCTACACCACGACCGTACTGTTGCATTACATAATCAGTCACTCCTTCACCTTACAGAGTCAGACCAAGACAAGAACTGTAAATGTGTGTTGCTCAGGGTACACCAGAGTGCCAGCTGAGGACAGGTGTATGCCCATCTGCTCCCAGGACTGTATACATGGAATTTGCATCAAGCCAGACGAGTGCCGTTGTGAGGCTGGCTACTCAGGCCCTAGCTGTAATATAAGTAAGTATTTTACCATTTTGTGTATCTCATACTGTGTTTGTCTCATAGTATACTACAGAAGTGATTGCTTAATTTTGTCTGAATAATATTAATAACATATTATTTTCAGCAATACAGTAGTTCCAGTGGCGTAATGTATAAATATATATGTGCATACATACACACCAATCTCATTATATGCAACTTTAGAGTGGTATTTGAATTGCATATATACAACTACCCAAAGTGTGATTGTAATTTTCAATAAGCAAGAAAAGTTCACTCACATTAAGTCGTATTCAGAGCATTTACAGACCTTAACACTTGCATGTAATGAGAGCCTGGTGTTTGCAGTTGTCCTACCACCACTCTTGAATGGTTTTATTGTATGAATTTTGACTTATGGGTGAGGTCGTGGTCTCTGGTAATGACCCTCACAGATGACTCACTCCACAGTCATAACTTCTGTGAGTATCATCTGAACTTACCACCACAGTGTTCTTGAGGATCCACTCCATGGAACTAATATCATACTGACTGGGTTTCCTCATATTATTAGAAAGCATGAGTGTAACAGTTGGTGCAGCCAGATAAGAAAATCACCATCTCTTAAACATGTAAGCATATACACAAGAAATAAAGCATTGCAGTAGGACTACACTGAAATAATACTGAAATAGTTAAGTTCAGCATGAACCAATTATCTCACCAATAGAGAAGATAGAGAGAGAGAAAATCATTCGGTGAAAACTGATTGATTATGCTGCCATTCATCCACTATTTAATACTTGTACCTCATACCCTGAATGGTTGTAACATTAGTTTAGAAGTTCTTTGGCTTTTCCTGACACAAATACGTCTACATAAACAGAAGGCTGGAGAGTTTAACTGAATGAATTGTGACAAATTTGATGTGTCCTACAAGAGTAGAACATGAGGTGTTATTGCATAATGTCTGGAAGATGTGTATTTAAATTCTAAATAAAACCAGAATGACCAGCGATGATGAGGCACTGCAATTCTGCACCGAATTTGTTCCTTGGAATATCTCCGCAGCAGCAGCATCAGTTCAAAATTTTAGTGCTCTCAATGTAAAGTTCCCAGACAGGTGGTAGATTTAGATTTCTGTTCATGCTTTTAATGAAAAGTCAAGTGTGATGTCATATAATCCATTCTTTTGTATATAGCATGTACAACAATAATAATCTGTTGTATTTATCATTTTGATTAATGAACTTAAGAGCCAGATAATAAATGTTGACCATTATCATTTATTTATTTATCTCATTTCATTAGATATCTACCAGTTATAAATTATAAGTTATCATGGTGATTCTGTAGACTGGCAAGATTACACTCATGCTCTGATAACACTAGGATTTATAGGTGGTCTAATAACTAACACCTGGGTTACCAAGGCATTAGTGGTGGCAGTGGAGCAGAGATTAATGTGTGTGTTGTAGCATTAATGAAGAACAGTGTGCTATGAAGAATTATTTTGTATGTGATATTTTGTTAACAAAATCATCTTTGAGGATAACAGGAGACCTGGGTATTGTAGGCCTTCTTTGCATATTTTTGCCTCAGTACAAAGATGGTCTCAGGTGGATTAAGTGGTTATTTGGCCAGAAAGAAGAGGTTGTATTCTCATTGGCCTTTCTTTTTTTATCATATAGGAGCCTCACTGTGATCTCACATCAGGAATTCAGATTGCAGAATGCTGTAAAGTTTTCAGTGTACAACAAATTTTTATGAGAGCAATGCACTAATACAAAAGTGCAATTTAAGAATATAATTTTAGCCTGAAAATAAATAAATCCTCATGACATGATTTATTAGTTTATGAATGCTGTGTACTCATACTTGTATTTTGCCTTTAAAAACAACCTCCACTGCCAGAATGTTAATTCATGACAGCATTTGTTGAATATTTAGGTCTCACAAGATGTTTGTTATTTGAACTGTATTATATCTACAAGAAAACTTGATGAGCATAATACTTTAACAAACCATAAAAGAAAACGCTCCTGTTTTTTCCTGACACGGTATGAATTACCAAAGTTATTTTCAACTTGCTTCAAGGCTGAAATTACTGGGATTTTGATGTTCCCTCCAGCTGTTGAGAGGATGCTATTGTCTTTGTGGAAGCTCATTCATGCTTTTCTTTTCTTGCTAAACAGAAATGAGAGGTAAGTATTAAGAGAGCAGCTCATAGTCAACCGCTTGTAACTGCTTTCTGCAACCATATTTTGAGGACTTCCATTCTCAAGAAATTTTACGAGGGATTCAAATCACAATGAGTGTGTCTGTTTGTGATTATTTGATCTGCATAAACTCAGAATTATGGTTGTTATTCCATATTGCTTCTGTAATGATGTTGGTTATGAACATTTTTTCCTACTGATGTTAGTTATGAAAATATGTTTAATGCAGTAGAACCTCACCAACTGGACAGTTACAGTTAATGATGTTATATTCTTTTTAGTCAGCCTTATTTAACACAATTACTAGGCTCCTGAAACATGTATAACTTGTAAATTAGATAAGATAAAAATCAAAGGAAGCATCTCAAAACTAGGTACAATGGTAAAAGATGTGAGATTGAAGGGGAAGAATGTAATCATAACTTAAGATTTTACCATCTGCTATTCTAATACAAAATAAGAAAATTGTATATCTAAAAAGAAAATGAGTCTGGAAATTGAATTAATTAAGAATTAATTAAGAAATTGAATTAATTAAGAACATGTACACATATAATCAAGAATCTCATAGGTTTCATAAATTAAGCTTGTAGAGAATCAGTCAGTACTTAGCTGTTTGAAGCTGTAGGCAGACTCAATGGTGGGACTGAAAGGTCAGCAAATACAAGTAGAGCTCAAAGTAAAGATCAAAGACAAACAAAAATTCAATAACTCCTATAGTATATATATCTTCAGAATAGCTGGCATGATCACAATTACCACAAACAAGCAAGTGGTTGAGTAGTATGGTGAGAATGAGGAAAAGGGGTGATCTGTGCAAGTAATTATAACATGTGGATAGATTTTTGTAGAGTGATTGAGAAGGGACATTCTAACTCTCAAAATAACAAATGTTATATAGGTACTAGTATAAGGATGGTAAGGCTGCTCTGCTGCTGTACACCTCCAGTGTTGTTAATAAGGTGAAAGCCTGCAATTATGAATTCACTCAAAAAAAAAAAGTTACAGAAAATGGAAAACAATTGGGTTAGAATACAGAGAGGAAAGGATACAGGCAAAGAGGATCAGACAAAAGTAGAAGTTTTAATAAGTCATCATAGCAGACACATACACCACAGAATATAGGACTATAACATTCTTTATTTAATGAATCATGGAATGGCAAGGTTGGTTTTAATAAGTCATCATAGCAGACACATACACCACAGAATATAGGACTATAACATTCTTTATTTAATGAATCATGGAATGGCAAGGTTCTGCTGTGGTTTGTGTTTTTTAATGTCAGTGTAGATCACTAGTTCATTAAATGTATCGTGTGTAATTTTCTTGATATTTGATATTACTTTAAGCATAATTTATTTTTTTGTGGAATGCATGTAATGCTACTTTATGTTGGATACTGGAAATCCATTGCTTTAAATGTCAAAACTGCCTCTATTTAGATTTTTAGTATCAAATTAGAAAGGAATAATGTCCATGTCGTATGATGAAACTTTACATAATTATTATTATTTTCTTTTTAATCAAGACTGTTCTGAAGTACAGCTGCCTTTTATTTTTCTCCATGCATGCCCATAGTGTTTCCAGGTTGGTGCTCGACAGACATAGGCATGGTTTTAGGAAACATTCCATTTTGTATTCATGACTGTCAATACTGCAATATATATATATATATATATATATATATATATATATATATATATATATATATATATATATATATATATATATATATATATATATATCGCAAACCTTATGATTTTGAAAAATCATAAGGTTTGCAAAAGGATGTACTAGAGTAAATTGATACTTGTATAATATTCTTTGTTCCCATTAATTTTGATAATTTGTTTAGATAAGAATGATGGTAATTGAAAAATCAGTCAATAAAGGAAGCCTTAATAATTTATACAGTGTACTGAATGTAGTTTGTTATATTATCTCTAGACCTGTCAACAATCTGAAATTTTGTTGTGCAATAATGTAATGAATATTTATTACAACAAAGATGAGAATAGTGTGTTGTGTTTTGCAGCGTGTCCTGAGGGGAAATGGGGAGTGGGGTGCATCCATGACTGTCCATGCCTCCATGAAGGGAAGTGTGACCCACTGTATGGGAACTGTTCCTGTCACGCTGGCTGGATTGGACCATACTGTGAAGAAAAGTGTCAAGAAGGATACTATGGAGTGGTGAGTTTCTCTCTTTAGCAGTAGGTATGTCCTTGACTCGTACAGATCACAATAAACAGTATTACTTCTTAGAAATTACTGGAAGTACTTGACTTGTATCTCCTCATACTGAATGAGAATGAGTTTTAATCAATTTGTCTTTATATATATATATATATATATATATATATATATATATATATATATATATATATATATATATATATATATATATATATATATATATATTTCTCTCTCTCTCTCTCTCTCCTTGTACAATGTAAGTATGAGAAATTTTCTGCCTTTTTCTCCATCAGTCTCTTAAATTTATAAAGCACTTTAATATTTCAAATGCAGGATTGCAAAGACCGGTGTCGCTGTCAGAACGGTGGGACGTGTGACCATGTATCTGGTGCATGTCGCTGCCCCCCAGGCTGGACAGGACCACTATGTGAAAAATCATGCCCTGAGGGAACACATGGTGCTGCCTGCAGCAGCAAGTGTCAGTGTCAAAATGGTGGCCACTGTGATCCTGTGACGGGGAAATGCCAGTGTCCTGCAGGATGGACGGTAAGTCTCACTCCTTAGTGTTTTGTCCAGTTTTACAGAGATCATTTTTGGTGATAATGATTTTTCTCTCTCTCTCTCTCTCTCTCTCTCTCTCTCTCTCTCTCTCTCTCTCTCTCTCTCTCTCTCTCTCTCTCTAAATTGAGCCATGTACATGTGAAAATTTATTTAAAAATTTTTGGTTGCTAAGCTTAGTTTAAATCTTTTAGATCAAATACAGTATGATTATCATATTTATGTTACCAGATGAACATTGAGAATTTCATTGCCGCATACTGCTTAAAAATTAAAGATTTTCTGGGATGTCACTGCCACTTAAAAGTTGAATGATGTGGTGGCTAGAATTTTCGCAATATAATATTGTCAACATAATTACAGTTAAAAAGTGTAATTATCAATTACTATCATTGTAAAAGCAACTGTAGTGTCTCATGTTTCAAGGCACTTATCCTACAATTTTTGACTACCACTTTGGACCCTTTTCTGGGACTGGCATCTCAGTGTTTTTTTTTTTTTTTTTCTCCCTTGGCCAGTGTCCATTCTACATGAAAAAAAAAAAAAAAGTGAAATTGTGTGGCCACAAAAGGGAGCAACCAGGACACTCATGGTGTACAAAATTCTGACTCATCACCACCCTGGCTAGGATGGTCACAAAGGCCAAAATTGATAAATGTTGGTCAGCTTTTGCTGTTCTACCATCATGCTTACATGCACTACTTTCTAGACATTCTATGATGCTTCCAGTCATTTTATCTTTTCCAGATACAGAAATAAAGCATAAACTTCCTCTCTGATACATTATATTTCTATGAAATCAAGGTTCTTTAAATACTTTCTTTTTAATGAATACATATTCCAAAACAAACCTTTTAGTGTGTATTAAAACTAATAGGAATTCTAATATAAAATTACATTATTTTTTAGGGAGATGTTTGTGCAAATCCATGTCCTCAAGGTACTTGGGGTTACAATTGCTCTGAACAGTGTGATTGCTACAATTCTGCTACTTGTGATCATAAAACTGGCCGCTGTAAATGCCCATCAGGTTACATCGGCAACAAGGTGAGAATCTGACTGACCTCAATTTTATGAAGAGAAATTTACAACTCAAATTACTATACTGTTTAATTCATGACATGTAATATGTTGTGATTTTCCTTTTGTCTGCTTGACATAACAATCTTTCAAGAACATCGTGATTCATTATATTTTTCACCCATGAAAACTGGATGTGCTATGAGGATGATTCCTAGTATGAATGTAATGAATCAGGGTTAGCATAAAAATAAATAAATAAAAATAAATAAATGAATAAAAGAAAAAAGAAAAAACTGCTTAATTGGATTTTGGGGATTTTATTAAAAATATTTTGCATATCAAAATTTATTCCTACATCATTTTGATAAATAAGGTCTATATATGTACATATACATAAAAATGTAAAAGTAGTCAAGCCTGACCCATTCAGGCTTTGTCCAACCAGACCAACCCACATTAGCATGATCTAATCAAGTGTCTGTTCTTCATTAATAGCAAGTGTCAAAATCTTTCAAGATCTAATTCCCCCTCATGACTTCTGGCACCTAGCCAAGAACATCTCCAATAAATTTGCTTCTTCATCTTTACCTCCTTTATTTCAACTTGATGGCACCACTGCCATCTCATCTATTTCTAAAGCTGAACTCTTCATTCAAAATTTTGCTAAAAATGCTACCTTGGGTAATTGAGGGCTTGTTCCTCCCTCTCCTCCACCCTCTTACTACATGCTACCCATTAAAATCCTTTTCAGTGATGTTTCCCATGCCCTCACTGGCTTAAACCCTCAGAAGGCTTATGGACTTGATGGGGTCCCTCCTTTTGTTCTCTGAAACTGTACCTCCATGCTTGCACCTTGCCAAGTCAAACTCTTCCACCTCTGTCCATCAACATCTACCTTTCCTTCTTGCTGGAAGTATGCCTAAATTTAAACCTGTTCCTAAAAAGGATGACCATTCTAGTCTCTCAAACTATCGTCCTATTGCTTTTATTTCCTGCCTCTCTAAAGTTTTGAATCTGTCCTCAACAGGAAGATTCTTAAACATCTATCTGTTCACAACCTCCCATCTAATCGCCAGTATGGGTTCCATCAAGACCGCTGTACTGGTGATCTGGGTTTCTTTACTGAGTCTTGGTCATCCTCTTTTAGGGGTTTTGGTGAAACTTTTCCTGTTGACTTAGACAAATCAAAAGCTTTTGATAGAGTCTGGCACAAAGCTTTGATTTCCAAACTACCCTCCTACAGCTTCAGTCCTTCTTTCTTTAACTTCATCTCAAGTTTCCTTTCTGATCATCCTGTTGCTGCTGTTTTAGACGGCCACTGTTCTTCTAAATCTATTAACAGTGGTGTTCCTTATGGTTCTGTCCTGTCATCTACTCTCTTCCTATTATTCATCAATGATCTTCTAAATCAAACTTCTTGTCCTATCCACTCCTACACTGATGATTCCATCCTGCAGCACTTTCCCACATCTTTTCGTAGACATCCAACCCTTCAGGAAGTAAACAGTTCTTGCAGGGAAGCACAGAAGGCCTGACTTCTGATCCCTCGAAAATTCTGATTGGGGCAAAGCAAACATAGTATTGTTCAATGCCTCAAAAACTCAATTCCTCCATCTATCAATTCAGCACAACCTTCCAGACAACTGTCCCCCTCTTCTACACTGAACATCCTCAGTCTGTCCTTTACTTATAATCTAAACTGGAAACTTCACATTTCATCTAGCTAAAACAACTTCTGTGAAGTTGGGTGTTCTGAGTCATCTCCACCAGTTTTTCTCACCCCCCCAGCTGCTAACTCTGTACAGGGGCCTTATCCGTCCATGTATGGAGTATGCTTTACATGTTTTGGGGGTGGGTTCCATGCATACTGCTCTTTGAGACAGGGTGGAATCAAAAGCTTTTCATCTTATTAACTTCTCTCCTCTAACTGACTGTCTTCAGCCTCTCTCTCATTGCCGCAATGTTGCATCACTTGCTATCTTCTACCGCTATTTTTTTATGCCAACTGCTCTTGTTATCTTGCTAACCGCATGCCTCCCCTCCTACCACAGCCTCACTGCACATGACTTTCTTCTTTACCTCAACCCTATTATGTCCACTTCTCTAATGCAAGAGTTAAGTAGTATTCTCAATCATTCATCCCTTTTTTCTGATAAATGCCGGAACTCCTTACCTGCTTCCGTATTTCCACCTTCCTATGACTTGAACTCTTTCAAGAGGGAGGTGTCAAGACACTTATCATGTAATTTCTCACTACCACTCTCGACTCTGTTCGTTTTTTTTTTTTTTTTTTTTATCCGGTCCCCCTTCTACATAAAAAAACTTCAGACCTTTCATTTAACTCTAGATTACTTTTTAATTGCTTATTTAAACTAATTTACATATAAATAGGAGGAATAAACAAAAAAATAAAATTCCCAAAAAAAATATAAAAAAAATACACCCTTTTTTTTTTTTTTTTTTTTTTTTTTTTTTTTTTTTTTTTTTTTTTTACCCAATTCTGATGTGCATTGCAGATCAACTGAAACTCACACTTAATAATTTTGTTTTCAGTGTCAAGATGAATGTCCACTAGGCACCTATGGTGTAAACTGTACGGAGACTTGTTCATGTTACAATGGAGCAACATGTTCACACATAAGTGGCCGTTGTTTCTGCAAAGAAGGTTGGCTGGGAACTCAGTGTTCCATACCTGCTTGTCCACCAAACCAGTATGGTCCAGGCTGTTCACATATTTGTTCATGTGAAAAGGATAATACTGAAAGGTGAGAATTTTTTATTTAGCACTCATCTGTTATCATGACAAGCTATAAGAAATCATCACTGTAGTTACTGGACTCAAGAATTAAGGAAAAGTAAAATTGTACACAAAAGGTTTACTGTATAAAACTGGCCATGTGTTTTAGGTGTAGTGAATTTAGTTAATGATCTTATAGAGAGGATTTCCTGCACTCATCTTTTCTTGCCTTCAAGTTTAATTTACTTATTTTATACTTAATCTTTTAAATTTATACCCAAATAAAAATTAATCACATTTTAAGTCCCTCTAAGTTTAAGCAAACTATTTATTTTTAACTTGTCAACAGATGTCATCCATGGACTGGAGCCTGTGAGTGTAAGGCTGGATGGGCAGGAGAGACTTGTACAAGAGCATGTCCTTTCTACAAGTATGGAGAGAAATGTGCTCAAAGTTGTCAATGTAGAAATGGAGCATTCTGCGATCCAGTTGATGGCACCTGTATATGTGCACCAGGTGAGAAAATGTTTGTAGCTTCATCTGCATAATTAATGCATAAAATGATTCTGATCATTTTGAAGTTACTCTCTCTCTCTCTCTCTCTCTCTCTCTCTCTCTCTCTCTCTCTCTCTCTCTCTCTCTCTCTCTCTCTCTCTCTCTCTCTCTCTCTCTCTCTCTCTCTCTCTCTCTCTCTCTCTCTCTCTCTCTCTCTCTCTCTCTCATTTTAAATCATATAATGTGATATTGTTACTGAAAAATTATGAAGCATTAAAGCTCATATGATTTCTCTCTCTCTTTTCCATTTAACAGGCTACCATGGGGCACTATGTGATGAACACTGTCCAAAGTTTAAATACGGACAAAAATGTGAGCTTGACTGTCGGTGTGATAATTCATATGGCTGTTCACATGAGTCAGGAAAGTGTTTCTGCAAACCAGGTAAGTAGAAACATGAATAATTGAAAAAAGTGAAGAAAATTATCCTATATGAATTTGTCCACTTTGCAAGAGATAGAGTTCTTGGAGAAGTTACCATCCCTTCATCTTTTAATTATTTTTATACCTATCAGTTGTCACATCTCTTAGGGAATTAAGGGTGATATAATAAGTCTAACTCTTTTGTATATAGTAGTAGTTGTAGCTGCATATTTGTTATTCCCCTTATTTTTAGAGAAGAATTTTTAGTCTTACTTTCTTACTGAAGGAAACAAATGTGTAAGGAGGCATAAAATTTGCTATACTATTGATTCATGATAAATATTTATTATTAAACTACTCCTCTTAGTATCAAAATATTTTTGATCATCATTATGCCACAACAAATATTTATATGAATATTGAAATTACAGGATGGGAAGGACAACAGTGCTCTCTCACTTGTCCACTTGGAAGTTATGGAGAGAATTGTTCTAAAACATGCGACTGTCTCAACAATGGATCATGTGATCCCGTGACAGGAGAGTGTACCTGTGGCCCTGGACATTATGGAGAGAAATGTGAAAAAACTTGTAGACAAGGACATCATGGAATGGCTTGTGTGAATGTCTGTGCCTGTGTTGGGCCTCATGTGGAAGGCTGTGATGCTGAAACTGGCAGGTGTATATGCAAGCCTGGCTTTAGAGGTAATGTTTTTATAGGTTTAATGGGATTGTTTCTGCCAGAATTAAATTCTAAGTGGATGAAGCTTTTCAACTTGTAATATTATTAACTCCTTTCTGATATTTCTTGAGCAGATCATGAGTAATTTTTCTAAAAAAAATTTAAAAACATTTACTGTCTTAAAATAACACTATTTTGTTAGCAACGAGTCATAACTTTTTAGTACCTTAATAATCTGTGTACTGCCCTGTAAAGCAATTCCATCTAAGCTTTCTGATCAGCAGAAAACACCCATTTGGGAATATAATTTTTTTGAGGGGAACCTGTACACATATTCAATACTCTCATCACTTAAGCTGGATGAAGGTTGTTGCAGTGACAAACAAATATATGCAGGACATTGCTCACTGAAAAGGCTTGAAAATATTACTCCTGGAGGAATTCCCAATATACAGCATAAGCAAGAAAATTATAATTAAGATCATTTTCTTTTTATTGTTTCTTTAAAAATAAAACAAAAGATTATGCCAGTGTACTGTCACACAACTTGAGTAACCAAAACAAAGTTTGCTATTAAAGGGCAGCAAAATTTTTCTGGTGTCTTATGCCCAGCCATCATACTGAACATGAGAACATAACAAAACAAGGGAAGCTGCAAAAGCTATCAAGCCTGCACATGTACAGCATAAAGCATGCACACCTGTTTCCAATTATCATCCTTATCCATAAATTTGTATAATCTGTTAAAGCTCCCTATTGACTCTAGTAATGCTATTTCATTCATCTACCACCATATTTACTTTGAAAGATATTTTAATGTAGGACAACAATTTTCTTACACAATGCTGATTTGTCAATTTTCAAATTTCTTAATGCTTGGATTATCAAATGTACAAAAAATTTCATATCAGGACATCCTGATTATTGACTGTCTGCCTACTTTTTAAAGGAGGTTTTAGATTTACATACAGTACTTTCTTACCATCGAGATATAGTATTTATAATTTGAATTTTTCCTTTAGCTGATACTGAATTTATATGTCTTAATACCTTATATTTTACTCTTCAGGTGTCAGTTGTCAGTCACACTGCCCTCGTGGCCTCTATGGAGAATCATGTTTAAAGAAATGCGACTGCAAGAACAATGGATCCTGCAACCTTCAGACAGGGAAATGTGTATGTGAGCGTGGATGGCATGGAGCCGACTGTAATACTCCCTGTCGGCCAGGAAAATATGGAGTAAATTGTAATCAGGACTGTCCTTCTTGTGTGCATGGAAATGGAACATGTCACCCCCAGCTAGGGACCTGTGTGTGCAAGGCTGGATGGCACGGTCCTCGCTGTGACCGCACATGTGCACCAGGTACCTGGGGAATTGGCTGTGCTAATACTTGCAAGTGTCGCAATGGGGCGGGATGCAATCATGAAACAGGTGAGTGTATTGTACATTGTGTAGAGCATAATTAGAATATTGTTAAGTATTGATGAAATGTCTGGAAATAGTTTTAACTATTGCACAATTAAACTGGTTCTCTTTTCCCTTAGGTCAATGTCTGTGTTTGCCAGGCTGGAGAGGAACAGACTGTTCTCAGCCTTGTCCTCCAGGAAGTTTTGGTTATAACTGCCTTCAGACCTGTCACTGTCGTAATCATGCATCTTGTCGAGGAAGTGATGGCTTCTGTGAATGCAAGCCAGGATGGATGGGATTTGGATGCACTCAAAGTGAGTGTAATTCATTGATCTTTATTGAAAATCATGTTTTCCATATATAGATCTTTGAAAATCCCATTACCCTAAAACTGGAATTTACTTTTTTTTTTTTTTTTTTTTTTTTTTTTTTTTTTTTTTTTTCTCTCCATTTTACATGACCAAATTAAACAAGTAAACAAGTAAGATGCATGCCAGCAATCAAGATTAGTGAAGCAGAGTACCGCAACATTTGACAGAAATTAGAAAAGGAAATTTGGAAATATGAAATGTATGGACAGGAGTTAGGGGGTGACTTAACTGCCATAGCTGTCTTGTACAGAGAAGAGACATCATAGTTAAAATAAAGATCTGGTAGACCTCTGAGATGTTAACTAAGCATGCTAAGCACTTTGCCACTTCATCAGTACTATACCATATCAATAATATTGATTCTGTACATAATTTTACACAGAAGTATCCTAATCCATGAAAAAAAATTTTATCAAAAAATTATATATCTACATTAATTAATTAAAATATGTAATACTGTTTTGCTTAGTTCAATAATTCCCTCAGTCATTTTTGTGATTTCATGTAAAAACTTGGAATTTCAGCCTGCCCTGAAGGTTCTTTTGGTCGTCAATGCTTCAATGTTTGCAACTGCAGTACAGAAAACTCTATTTGCCATCCTGTCCAAGGTTGTAAGTGCCGCTATGGATTTGAAGGTGAGTGTTGAAGCATCATCATCACCATCCTATTTTTCCAACATTCTCCACTCATTTCTTTTGGATGCCTGTCTTTCCTAAGCCACAAAAACAAACCTTCTTTACCTCTTCTGTTCTAGTTTTCTGTGTGCCCTGCTTTCTTTTGAAAGTTCTTTATTGTCATACTGTATACTGTTATCTTCATGTTCATTTATTATCTGTCTGGCACATAATTTGCATAGATTATACATCAAAAGGAAAGTGTCTACATATATACCAAGTGAATCATGTAGTCAAAGGAGGGTGAACATATATACAGTGATGCATCAACACATATGTAGTCCCAGTTTCAAAACAGCTATATATGAGTCCTCCACTGGGAAGAGTGCTAATGCTATAAGACCAGAACCTCCATGTTTGGGGTGCTATACTCCATACAAGATAGAAAGTGTCCCTGTCAGGATCTGAGAACAAAATTTAGCAGAGACAATATGCTGTTTTAGCAAATGGTGAGATACAAGATTTCCAATAGAGATTTATGAAAAGAGATGTCCAATTCATGTTGTGTACAGAAGAGAAAAGTTGAGTGCCATTGCAGAAGAGGGATAGGTGTCTGGAAGGTTTTATCAAGCAGATAGGTGAGGAAATTGAGTTTGAAAGTATTAAATTAAAGTTCATATTAAATTAAGGTTCATAACACATGGTTTGCCCTGCCCAATTCAGAAATAATACAAAGATCAGATTTACAATGTGGTATCTCTGCAGGAACTGCTTAATTCTTACTAGATTTAACATATGGTTACCTACAGTCTGTTGTTGCCCACATTCACAGCAGTGACTTTGTGTGCAATGCGACTGTGAAAAATTACCATGCAAGTGAGGAATTAGAAAGAAAATATGGAAATGAGAATATCAGTGGAACAACAAAAACAAAAAGAAAAATTAATGTGTTAAATATGTAGAATAATAGTCAATACATAAACCAAAGAAACCTTAGGATGAACTCCTGATGGAATTTAGAAAGATAAGTTCCAATTGACTGTGTGACTGTAAACTTTCATCAGGTGAAAAGAAGGTTGACCCATATTAACGTGGAATCTGCATTTTATGATGATGACCTGAGCCAGAATGGAATATGAAGGTTATTGGGATTGATATACACATCACATAGCTTATATGATTAGGGCTATTGTTTGGAAGAAGACAGAGTGGAATTACTGACTGACAACTATGGGCTCTTTTCTTCATCAGGAGACATGTGTGACATCCCCATCACTAGCCCAATATTCAAAGACAAAGACCCCGTCCTGCCTAGGCAGTCAACATCTAACAATGCTGGACTCATTGTGGGTGTTGTCTCTATCATCCTAATCACTGTTGTAATTGCTATCATCATCTACTACAGGTATGTATTACATCTTACAAATTACATCTTACAAATGATGTAAATGATGATATTACTATATAAAAAGAAAATTAAATTAGTTACATCATAGTTAAAATTAGGCCAGTAATGGTAGTTGAAAGTCTTTCTGAGTTCTTTGTGGAACAGAATCATATGGTGTTTCAGGCGGCGACTGGTGCGTCTGAAGCGTGAGTTAGCGGTGGTGCAGTACATTGCTGATCCAGCAGCTACAGGTAAGAACCACACCATGAAGAAAACATTTTATAAACCATGCCCGCTTATAGAAAAGCATCAGTTGTATTAATGCTTTTAACAAAAATTGATAATAATAATAATGGGATACCTTAAGCTTTGCTTATTTTTAGTTTGCACAAAAATGTTCATAGACACTATAGACAATTTTTGCATAATGATTATCCTCCACAATATTCACTTATGAAGTCTCATCTGTAGGAAGGCTAGACATGCTACCTCACATACTAAGTGCCATCTTGCCTCAGAGAACCTAGCTGCTTCCTACCTTGCCTAAAACATTTGCAGCTATTTCACAGACTTTACCCTTCATCCTACACCTTTCAAGCAAACTGGTTTCTATCCACCAGCACAGCTTCATTTCCCTTTGTAAAGCACCTTCCCTCACCTTTTCAAGGTCATGCCAGAGGGTAATCTACCTTCGGGAGAACAAAGAATGTGTGAGATCAGTTACAGTATGCAAGGCACAGATGAAATTCAAACCATATTAAAGTTTTGTTATGCATGAAAAATACCACACTATTGGAAAATTCCTATTTTGGTTTTAGTTCAATCATATGAAAAATACAGCACACTAAGATGAGATAATTTTTGCAGAAAAGGAAATATATAATATTGCTGCTCTCCTCAGCCCACAGTTCTGGCCATTAACCAGAATTTTCAGGCATCTGCACAGATCTTAAGGATCCCAATGATGATAAAATGTGTTTTTGTAAAAGTTTGTGATAGGTTTAACAGTTTGTTGACATGGAGTAACAGTTTAATATACAGGGAGATTAATAAAGACAAAGTTAGGAACTGTTTTCTTACAAATATGTAAAAGTATATATAACAATCAATTGTATTGTATAACAATCAATACAAAGGAAACGTTTTGTAATGATAATTTCTTGAATGAAAGCTTGAATTTTCATAATACAGCTTCCCTTTTCAAGTTTGTACCTCCATGTCAGCATTTCAAGAAATTGCTTTTCACATTAACTTTAGTCCACTTTCATTTATAACTTTCCAGTGATATATTTTCACTCTAACTTTTGCTTTGCATGTTTACTCACTTTAGAACGTCCCAGGCCTTCTGAGAACCGAGACAGTGCAAAGCTACGTTCTTCTTCTACTAAGCTTTCACAAAAGTCTGGTGAGATTCCCCCACTTTATATTTAACCTTCTTTTGATGGTTACTCAACATTGTGGTACAGACATTAGCTGCACACAGTGTTGTATCTCCCCTTTGCATTATTTTCCCTCGATGTACCAAAAAATTGGTTTTTAAGCTTTACAGAGTAGAACTAACCCTATGGCATCTGAAGTTATAGTTTTTGGCTTTTCCTTTTTCTTTTTCAAATAAAACAAAGCTTGATGCTCAGGAAAATTTCATATATTCCAAAAATTTGTAACCTCTTACTTGTCATGTGTGGGACATGCTATTTTTTTATATGTACCATTAGTCAATCACCACTAACTATTTACATCTTACTTTACTTTAAGGACAACCTGTAGCAAAAAGGTGGAGTTCAATAGCAGGTACTGCAATTTATCAATCTTAAAATTGCTTTTAGTTTTCAATAAAAGAAAATATTTAAGAACAGATGGTTTGCAGATTGGCAGTTCTAATCTATTGTTTGGCCATATTAGTTAATTCTACTTATAGAATAGAATATACCTATTTGAATGTTTCCATTTTTTTATGAAATGTAATTTAGATCAGTATACAAAAGCATAGATTTATAGTACTGTGCTTTAGTTAAGTGTTATCCTCATGAAGCATGTCAGTTTGTAATGCATCAAACAATACGTAGCTCATCAGCCTGTGCATCACATGAATGTTTGTCTTGAGAAACAGAAATGGTGTGGTAGCCATACTAATTTGTGATTTGTAAGTTACATGGGAACTCTTATCTGCTCTTAGCAAAGGCACTAGTATAATGGTTTACTTGATAATGGGCATGACTCTTGTTATTATCTCCAGTACTGTACATCAGTATTTCCTTCCATTTTCTTACTCATAAACATGTATTCAGTTACTGTAACCGATCCAACTGCACTTTTTTACAAGAGTGGATGAAAGACAAAATATTGTGTTATTAAATAGTTTCATGTTCAGGATTGTTAGGAGTGAAGATGTTTTAATCTCTGGAAAGAAATACAAGTAACCAAAAGTTTGTATCTATATCAAGTAAGAAGTAGCCTAGTAATGTAACTTTCTGGTCAGCACACTCAGCCCACAACTGAAAGGTTCTGAGTTTAAGAAAAATTGAGAAAGAACATTAATCTAAGTATCTAGTTCAGTTATGTACAAGCATGTAAAGCATGGAAGGAAAGACATGAGATGGGTGGAGTAGGTATAAAGTAGATAAATCTGTTATCTCCATTACACAGGAAAACAGTTTGATTTTGAGTTCATTAGTGTCTTATTTTTGGGTAGAGATGGGTTGTATTATTACAATCAATTTAACAGTTAATGCTGCTTATTCATAAATGTTCTGGAGGGACAACATTGGCCTTTCAACTTACACACCAGGTTTTTCTGACATTTCAATGAACCATACCACTAACCCAAAAATTTCCAAGATCACTTAACTCATTCATTTGCATTAACTGCACACAGGTAGACCAACTGTGGGGATCTCCCTTCATCTCTTTATCTAAGAAACCATTATAATGAAAATTCGCACACAACATTAGAAAGAGAAATACCAAAGCTAATGAGGATGAGCATGGCATGTTGCCTGTACCTTGGGTTATTTGATTAGTGTGGGTGGCAGGGTGATAATAGGAAACACATGTACCAGTTGACAGTTCTAGTGTTCAAGAGATCACATCATCACTGTACTACTATTAGTTCTCAAACAGATGAATTGAATAGATTTAGTAGTCAGGTCGAGTCATTAGGGGGCTTTAAAAGATTAGACAGATACAGTATACATACTTCAGACAGGGCCTGCCTGTAGCTCAGAATGCTATAGCCACAATTTTCTGGGAGTTGAAAGGAATCATTCAATTTGAGTTTCTAGAAGGAATGACAGTCACTGGAAATTCAAAAGCATTTTGGAAAAAAATAAGAGTGTTGATCAAGCTACAATAATGCTCCAGCTCATCAAGAGCTGCTTAGTTCTATTCAAATTTTGCTGTAAAACTCTTCCACACCCTCCTTATTTAAGGTAACAAAAAGGATAAAGGCACTAGGCAGACTGACCAGAAAGGATGAGGGCCAAGTCTTACAAACCCTTCTCCCTGGATATTTTACTTGACAAAGAACAAAACAAACTAAGTGTTTCTCTTTGCAGTAAGCAAACCTTCCAATATCAGGACCAGAATCTGAGTGCTCTGTTGTTTGCAAATACTGCTCTTACACATCAGTAACAATAATCCGACACTCAAGACAGAAATGATAATGTAAACTTTTTCAAACTCAATATGTTAAACTGTAAATTTGTAAACATCTGATACACAGAGCATTGTGAACTTTAAGGGCACTTCAGCATTTTGTTTATCAAAAATTCTTATTTAAATTTTAATAAAATTTAAATATGTAAATACATGCATATGTCTCATGTTTAGAAAGTTACATAGTTAGGTAATGCATGTGTAGCCTTTTCTATTATCTTATCAAAACTACTATTTGGTATTTAAATCTGCATTATTATGAACTAGGAACACTGATAACATTGATGTTTGATCTTTCTTTTCAGACCAACACCACTTTGACAATCCTGTTTATGCTTACCAGTCGGTGAGCAAATCACAACCCAACCTACTTGAAAATGGTAATTTAAATAATGGTGTCACCATCAAGAATAATCTCTCACTCAAGGATGATAAAAATAGAGAGTGGGAGAAACTGGGCACCTTCACTTTTCATGATGATGCATGCAGTTTAGGTAATTATTCAAATTTTCAGTTCATGAATTCTTCATGAACATCAGCTACTTAGAACCTGACCGTTCCCTGTAGAACAGTTTGTGTGGTTATTGCCCTCCCCTTTTGTAGCAACATTTCATCTACCCTGTCCCTATGTAGAGTCTTGGTGTTCTGGTTTTCTGCACCTAACTTGTCAAAAACTGAATAAATTGGTTTTATAGCTTTTTCATAATTTTCATTATATCAAAAGCTCAGTAATTAACATTTACTTTACTAATATTGATTTACTTATATTAGTAATATTGAGATTTACTGCTTACTGTCCTGCATCATTGTTTTAATACACCATGGGATAGATATTAGATAAACAGAATAAATTGAAAACATACCAAAACACAGTAGCTGACAAGACAGCAGTTGTAGCTTTGAGTGTGTATATGTGTATCTTGGTGTGTTTGCATAGTTGTATTTAGATGAATGTAGTGTACTGGATTTAAGTTTAGTTTGTGTTGTCATTTTTCCATATCCATTCTCTCTCAACTTTAGTTATGAATTCATGAATATTACTTGATCATAAAAAAAGGTGTTACTCCTTAAGAAGTACATTTCCCTCACTTTTGAAAACTGTTTGCAAACACTTGGAAAATATTTGAGAAATATTTAGAAAAGTTTGGAAACCATGTTTTCATCCATCCATCTATCCACTATTTGAGAAATATTTAGAAAAGTTTGGAAACCATGTTTTCATCCATCCATCTATTCACTCATCTGTCCACTCATCTATCCATCCATGAAAACTGTCTCTCAAATGCTTGCAAGTATTTGGAAAACATTTGAGAAGCAGTTTGAAAACATTGTTTCCAAATAATGTTTCCTGGTGTGTGCTTGGTCTTGATATGATTCAAGCTCCTTTAGAGCTATAAACAGTTTCTCTCTCTCTCTCTCTCTCTCTCTCTCTCTCTCTCTCTCTCTCTCTCTCTCTCTCTCTCTCTCTCTCTCTCTCTCTCTCTCTCTCTCTCTCTCTCTCTCTCTCTGTGTGTGTGTGTTTACATGTCCTCTCTACTAATATAAAACTCCCATTAACACACATATCTATCCTTGTATTCCTTCCTTGCATGTTCTAATCTTGAGGTTCTCCTCTCTTCCTGTTTCACTAGAGATCATGTTCTTACACCCAGTATAATATCTGAAAGATTGAGTTTCACATACACTACTATATTATCAGTCACATGAAGTGTTGTCACAGTTGTCAAAGTTTTACCCAGTGGTTAACCCTGGCAAGTTTCTACTGTAGAGACATTCACTGGTGGACTGATGGTTGCAGTGATGACTTTCAGTGTGTATATGTGTGAATTCTTTGAACTGTTTAATCCTATAGCATTTTACAATATAGTATTATAATCAAGATGTAATTATATAAATTTATTAAGAAATGCAGTTATGAATGTCTCATCATAGCCTTACCAACTGCCACCAAGTGCCCAAGACAAGATGCCTAGCAGACATTTATTTATCTGCTCTTATTTACATGGTTCATTAAAAATTGATGAGTTAATATAATAATTATATAATAACAAGGTTAAGCTGTTTCAACAGCTAAACATCACTTAATGACATCACTATCAAATGAAGGTTCATGTCTCATGTTTGCTTAATCTCACTAACAAGTCTTTAATATTTTTTTTTATTTTCCATAAGTTGGCATTGTCTTTTACCAAAATTTAACAAAAGGGCAAATTATATGTTAAAACTTTCAACTGAACATTGGAAATATATATTACAGCACTATGACATACCAAAGAGATACATCTTCATATTATTAATTAAATTAAGTATATATGTAATGATGATTTGAAGAGTAGTCCTGTTTTAATAAGACATGTTAGTGTAGATGCTGCCAAACAAAACTTGGAGGACAGTGTGACACTTCATATAGCCCTCTGCACATAACAATTAGAAACAAGAACACTGATTTTAAATAATCTTAAGTATTTCATAACATGAAGATAAAATTTTCTTAATATTTATTGAAGCCAACATGTCTATGAAAATCTTGTCCCTTGTCAGATTGGTATATAAATTATAGGGCATTTAATGAGTTTTAAAGAAATATGCGCACACTTGGGCTCCACTTGAACTTATTTGAATCTATACAATTAACTATTAATTAGTAAAGCCCAACTGTTCCTACTTTTACTTTAAATTTACCGAGAAAAAAATATTTATACAACTGCCTGACATCCCATGTGAAGGGGAAGGGTTGCCAAAACACACACATTTGGCTAAGATACTGGTAATGTAAAACAGGGTTTCTCTTCACCTTATTCTTTTGGTATACAATCTTATCAGTGAGTGTCCATAATCCAGGCCTTTCTTGTACTTCAGTAAGCATATTATTGCCAATGGCCCATGGATGGTATTAGATGAATGTATCATTATGTTAAAAGTGAAAAGTATTATAGTACAGTTATTACTACTCTTACATTTTCATGATCACTAATGAAAGTCCAAAACATATATGTATAGTTGATAACTATTTGTCATTGCTGTCTTAAGATTTAACATGAAATCAAATTGATTACAGTGACTAAAACAAAAGTAAAAGATAACAAGGATAAAGAAATTTTTCAACTAAATATGGATCAGATGAGTTAGTTTCAAACTTAAAAGGTATTCAAGCATTATGGATATTATAATTGGTGAGTTTTCCAGCTTTTAATGTTGGGTGTTTCCAGGAGCAGTTGGGGGTCACTATGATGTGCCATCAACACTACAACGACAAGCTCGTGTAAAAGCATTAGAAGCAGATGCTACAAATCCAAATCTTAATATTTACCACTCTATTGAGAGCCTGAAAGACAATCGTCTTGTGGAGCATGTGTACGATGAGATAAAACAGCGGCCACCACCACAAAAAGATCCAGGTTTGTAACAATTTATTTTGTTTGTTATGGTGTTTGTTCTATTAATCAGCTAATCTTAATGTTATGGCTATTTTGCTTCATTTCCCTTAAAATTCCTTTATAGGAGGGCAAAATAGAAAATGCTGAAATTTTTGCCTGAGGTTTAATTGAATGTTGAAACACTTCATCTCAAAAGACACTACTTGGCATCCATATCCACACAACTTGAGGTAATGTTGTACAACACTGGTCAGGAAAAGCTTTTGATATACTATAGTAACTCATTATGATGAGACCATTTATTGTATAAACAGATATTAAGAATCCTTACCATGTAATAGAAATCCCAGAATTCCTATCAGAAGAGTTAAAGTGTGTTAATGTAGGATTTTTGCTTTAGCTTTGTGACACGTTAAAATTTTCTCTTCTTGTATGGGAGTGTGGTTGTTATGTAGAAGTTGAACTTTCTAGCATCCTATCCATTAGCCAGTTTTATTTTTATCTTAGAAAAATAGTAACAATAATATAAATACAAAAATTGAGCTCTAATTTTGTGGTCCTATTTTGAAATATTAAGCAAAGAGAGAAAAATATAATTGTGGCTACAATTGACTTTAATTATATATCATACTTTTCTCGGTGTTGATCAGCTAAAGCAGCCCTGCTTGTGAATTCATCACTAATGCTGAAACCCTTAACTAAAACCTTAAAACTTGAAGCACTCCACTGAAAGAGAACTTTTAAAGAATGTACGTGGAGGAGTTGAATGTTGAACATGTAAATGTTAGATTCTTCCAACTTGTCCTTATCACTGTCCTTTCCTACATTGAATACCACACTATATTCAGATCTAGTAGTGGTAATGTTGTGTAGTTGTTCCATAATTATATAATCAACTAATATCACTCTTTAAAATGTAATATTTCTTTAAACAAAGATTTCAATATTTTTCTCCACAGGACTTTTCTTGCTTAAACTTTATGCATGTTTCAGTTTACTTAATTGCCCACAGATTTCAACAAAACTGCCGTAACTGGAAATCTCTACTACTTATAGGTATCTTGATCAATATATATATATATATTGATAGATTGTTAGTGAAATGTCGCTGTGGTGTTTTAAATTTTATTTAAATCAATAGACATTCTTTATTTCACATTTTTCACTGAAAATACCTTAGAATACAGATTTATACTGGTGGAGAATAGTAGATTTTAAATGACATATTGAGATATTTTCCAGGTGCATGAGCTAGTAAATCAAGTAGTGGCCAGTGAAAGGTGTACTCCATTTCACACTTTAATTTCTTTACTTTACTTTTTATTTACATTACTTTCACAGCATTTCACTTAAAAAATTAACACTAACCAGGATTAAAGATGTATTTAAAATACACACACACACACACACACACACACACACACACACACACACACACACACACACACACACACACACACTTGGAGAGTGAGGAGATCTAATTATAAGATCATGAATGGACAGCAAATCTGTACAAGGGTAGGCAGCAGTGCACAACTTTTTTTCCATCTTGTTTAATTTCATGCTGTAGGGGAAGAAGGCATGAACGTATAAAGAGTGAGATGGCTAAGAGCACAGCCAGTCCTGTCAAGTGAAGCCACCATAACCTTCCATCCATCATGCTTCTGTGGGGTGCATCTGTGACATCCAGAAATTAAATTAAACCCGTGTTTTAACCTCAACCATATTACCACATGCAACCTACATTTCGTACATACAGTGGTACTTCCAATGTTTCAGGTTACAAGCAAAAGATGTATAAAAAAAAAAAAATGCTTCAGGTTGCATGTGAATACTCAAGTTGTGAGTAATGTGTACATGCTCATATTGTTACTTTTGCCTAATATGAGCAAGACTCACATTACAAGTATAAACTTGCAAAAATTTGCTCAACATATGAGTACTTGGCCACAACCTAGTTCTGGTTAAAGATTGGAAGATTTAGCCTTTGTAACTCCTACGACATAAGAGTTTGTCTGTATGTGAGGAGGTTATCTTCTACGATCCTGTACCAACTTTCTTTGGTGGTACATTCCAGGCAGGAGGGTGGTGGTGGAGTTTTTTAAGCTGGTAAACGGTTCTGTGGGTCACCCCAAGATCAGCTAATATATATATATATATATATATATATATATATATATATATATATATATATATATATATATATATATATATATATATATATATATCACCAACAGAATAACCAAGGCTTTTTACCACTTGCCACCTCTAATACACCTCTTGATATGTCTAAGAAGTGTGCCAAAGAATGTCAACAGCTACTATACTATATCATGACACAGCAAACAAGCTGGGGCCCATATTCTACATTGCGCTTATGGTCAAACAGCTAAAAGAATTTATGACCATCAGACAGTCTTATGGCAGTCAGAAGTCATCGGTCATATCTCAGTCACTGCCTGCTACTAGAAAATAAGCTCACAATATGTCAACTTAAATGGAATGAAATAGGTTCTCGACATTATTTTCTTGGATTTAAATTATTTTGACTTCATATTATGACTTTGGGGAAGTTAGACAGTGTATCTAATCAAAAGATTTGTGATTACTGTATTTCCCACTATAAAAGTTTATTTATTTTTTTTTTTTTTCCAACTCCAAAAATCAACCAGCATCTTATACCCCAATTGTTAGGTTTGGGTAGGCCTATGGGTTATGGTTACTGGTACTAGAGTAACACCTAAACATCACTGTTTGACTCCAGAATGAAATATATGTTTTTATATTATTAGATGAAGATTACAAATTGAAATAGTGCTAAAAATTACTAAATAATGATTATGAACCAAAATAATGCTAAAACATAAAAGCCAATTGCTGTAACTCTGAAGCACATCACTCAATAGCCTTACCTTATGTGAATAAAATTTGTAGTAAATTTATTAAGGTAATGAATAGCTTTACGTTGAAGTTATAGTCATAATTTGTATGAAAAAAAGTTACATTAGCTGGTTACGCTTCATGTACTCACCACAAAACATAGCTGCGCGCACAACCTAAATATGTGCAGGAAGTGTTTTGTTTACCACTTCAAGTCAACAGTTGCTTGGGGTAGGAAAACTGTTACTCTTCAACCAATAGTGGGAACATCTTGAACACAGAGAAAAGCAGAAAGCAGCATGAATTTTCAGGATTTGAAGATGAATAATATTTGACTTTATTTTACAATATTCTAATTTCATTGTGATGATTATTAAAATATTGTCAGTTCATCTTATGCTTTGCTTAAGTTGTTCAGTAGGGGAATATCCAGTAGCCTACAGTCATGGACCAAAGCATGATTGCGGGGCGGTCTATGAAGTTCAAGGAAAAATGGGGCTCATTTTATTTTTTCTAAATATCCCCTGCCAAATTATAGGTGTCTCATATGGCAGAAAATATGGTATATGGAAGATTACGGCCAACAGCCCAACACATGCAGGCTGAGCAAGGCAAGGTTTCTTAATGTTCAGGAAAACTGATCGTACAACTCTCAGCAATTATTTATAATAATACCTTATTACCTCAATTTTTTACTCATTTACTCATTATATTTATAATAAAAAACACCAGGGGATTGTGTTATGGTACAGCCATGTTGTCATGATGTTGACCGATTTCTGACAGTCATAAGCACTAAGACAGGCTGAACCCTGTTATAGCATTTTATGACCAATAATAGAAGTTTATGGATGATATGAGTTCATGAGTTACATGAGATGCGCGATTTTGTTTCACTATGACCAACAGACTTGGCTATGACAGTTTGTTGAACATGGGGCATGAACTTGTCAACATATTGTTTTCTATACAAACTTTACACATTGAATTGCCATGGCACTTCTGGAATCTTTGACACCATTTTTCAGCATACTCACAGTGGTGTAAATTAAACTCAAGTTTCAAAGTAAGTTGTTAAATCATCATCATGCCAGATATGTCCACACCATCACTTTCTCTGTTGAAACCACTGCATCATGACTTGATCATAATCTGTTTTCATTGCTTTTTGTATGCATATTTCTTTCTTTGAATCACTGGCAGCAAAGAAATGCCTTAACTTTCCCTGCTGTCATTTTATATCATACACAGCTGATGATACTGTGCCATAAACTTCACACAGATGACAAACAAACACCACAGTCCTGTGCCATAAGCTTCACACAGGTGACAAACAAACAACACAGTCCTGTGCCATAAGCTTCACACAGGTGACAAAAAAACCACAGTCCAGCTTTTGCAGTACTCTCACTTTTCTTTAATTCCTATTGTGTTAAGTTTGCATTAGGTGCCACAGTTTCCACTTCCTTCTTTTGAAGTCGAAGCTAGCATGAAATAAGGGTCACAAATAAAAAATCAAAGGAAAAAATTCTGCTCAGCACCAGTTACACACACACACACACACTGCATAGTTTCTTGAATGGACTGGCAGTGTGGTGTGGGATCACTCCCAAGTTTACTTGCTTCATTTCTATCCTAACATTTTCCACAGATGTTGATTATACATAAAATCTATTATAAAATTTGATGGTAGGTAACTTAGAGGAATCTAAATTAAATTTATATAGAGGAAAAGATATAATCCATTTCTAGATGATACATCCCAAATCCAAGATATGAATAATATTTAGCTTATTTTGTATATTTCTTGTTCTCTCCTTAATGATAGCAACAAAAAATGTTCCTAATATTTCATCAGTTGGTTTGGTAACAGCCTGTGAATCTATCAATTTTTCAAGGGATTCCGACCACCCTAGCTATTAGAACAAATTTTCTGTTTAATTGAATGAAAATACATTACTAAATATATCTATGCATTTACTTTGTTATTTACTAGTACATTTTATTTGCATTTTTAGTATTATTATTTAACAGTAATATGACATGTGACATGGAGTGCATATTCACCATACCTTTTCACAATTCAAATTATATCTCAATACACCACCTACAGATGTACCTTACCTCTTCTCTAAGGATATTTAATTTTTTACATGCTAACCTTTTTTTTTTTTTCTGTGTTTCCATTACATTGCTATGTACACATGGTAAGAAAAAAAGTATTGGTGCATTATATGCATGAATCATTTTGACACCACGGAACGAAGGACTGAAAAGTAGTGGCTGACTTAATACATGTTAGTAGCCCTGCTGTAACCCCCAGCATGGAGGGCTATGACAGCCCTGCTTGTCACTTGTGATATTTCCATGGTGACTGGCATGACCATGATATGAAGATAACCACATAAACATCTTGGCACTGTATGGCATGTTTTTAGGTGAAGATATGAAACAATCACTGAGTGTTCTAACCTTACAAACAAGCCACAGCCAGGCATGCCAACCCTCCCACAAAATCAGTGGTTGCTCTAATGTTTACTAAAGGCATTGGACCTCCTGTGCACCAATACTTTTCTTTAACCATGTGTACATGGAAGTGGAAACCACTGCACTGTTTAAATTGTAATTCTTCCCTAATTATCAGAATAAAGTACCCAGATACACACTGGCAACTCCAATCAGTGCAGGAGATAGTAATAATAATAATAATAATAATAATAATAATAATAATAATAATAATAATAATAATAATAATAAACACACACACACACACACACACACACACACACACACACACACACACACACACACACACACACACATTTTAATTTATGTACATTTGTTATATTTCTAATAACTCCAACTTAAATGCTTATA